>NC_081840.1:88027837-88325337 GCF_963259705.1 Myotis daubentonii | reverse complement strand
GGAAATTTGTTCCCTTAAAATTCCCAGTGACCCTGCACCTGGTAGGAAGTGTTTGTGTACTCCCAGGAGTACGCCTGCCAGCGTGGAGACCTTAGCGTTCTTGAAAGGCTCTGTGCTCAGACCCCAGAGCTTTGCTCTTCAGATGTTGAAAAAGAAAACTTTTAGAATTTAAGCAAAACCCTTTTTCCTTTTAACCAAAGCCTGGAATTATCTTGCTGTGAAATGAAGAGGTTTCCTTAGACAATCTAAGCCGAGCGATGACTTTGTTCTAGTTAGGAATTCAGCCTTCCCATGAAGTAGTGAGCCCCACTGATTCAATGAGTGAGGGGTCATAGGATAACACCACTTACGGGGAATGAAAATTACTTTGGTTTACTATTTCAAGGGTATCATCTTTCTTTTACCTTGCATTCAGAACAGGGATTAAACTGGCTCTGGTTTGCTACAGAGTAGGGCCAAAGGAATGGAGGGCCACAGGAGCAGATTTTGAGTTGCCATGAGGCAGAAAGAGAGCTGTGAATCAACGGGAGGATCTGCGCCTGTGAGACCTGATGTCATCTGGGGCCTCTGCCTGTGGAATTCCAAGTAAAGTGGACTTACCCTTATCCCTCAGGTGAAGGTCCTGAGCCGCCTGCAGGAGTTTGGCAAATCCTTCCCTGTGGTTCATGCTGACCCCAGGTGCCTGCTTGCAGCTGTGCTGTGTCTGTTTTGCAGCATGTTGGTCAGTTAGTACGCTCACCCCAACTCTGATTTTCACACACACACACACACACACACACACACACACACACACACTCACACACACACATACACACACACAAAATTAGAGTGGGGCCAAGTAAAGCAGGAGTTGTTAACATCACAGGAAAACAAGAAAGAACGGCATAGTGTGCTAGATAGAAAGGCTCCTGCCAGCGCTCTCAGCGGTGGCTGCAGTGGCCTCAGTCTCTCTCCCTCTTGCTAAATGCACTCTCTTCTTATCTCTCTCTCTCTCTGCAAACCTCTCCGCCACCCCTTTCAGGAAGAACACAAATTATTCTCCTTGTCTCATACAGGACACCTGAGCATGGCACACACCACGCTCTTGGGAGCTCACCATACCCCAGAGCCCCCAAAGTAGTTTATATTTCTCTCTACTCCTGTCATAAGTAGAATTCTGCTTTATCAGAATTATCTTGTTACACTTGGAAAGTAAGTAGTTCCTCCTGAATTAAGTCTGAGTGACTGTCAGAAACTTCCATAAGGGATTCCAGCTCTGGAGGTAGGAGGAGGGTAGTGAAGGGAGTTGGTAGTGAAGGGAGTCTGCTGTCCCTTCGACACCAAAACCCTTTAACTCTACCCTTCAGAAGTAAAGAGATTTTCCAAAATGAGAATAGTATAACTATTAGTTCTATGAAGGTAAAATGCATGCGTTATAAACAAACCAACCCAGATAATAAAAAATATAGAAATTAAAATAGTTCACTCATATTTTCTTCACCTGAAGGAAAGCGCTGTCACTTACACATTGACACACATCATTCGAAAGTTCAGATCCATACAGTGTGTATGTACGTATGTATGTATGTATGTACTTTACGAAATGGGATGGGAACCTGACACTTTATGACCTGTTTTCCCCTCACTGAATATATTTTCATATAAACAATGATAATCCTACATCATCATTTTATTTATTTATTATTTTTTGCTTTTCATT
This sequence comes from Myotis daubentonii, assembly GCF_963259705.1. Classification (NCBI taxonomy): domain Eukaryota; kingdom Metazoa; phylum Chordata; class Mammalia; order Chiroptera; family Vespertilionidae; genus Myotis; species Myotis daubentonii. Next base: position 88,323,638 of record NC_081840.1, on the reverse strand, counting down.
ATAATCTCTTTAGTATTTTTTAAATTAAATCTTTATTGTTCAGATTATTACAGTTGTTCCTCTTTTTTCCCCCCATAGCTCTCCTCCACCCAGTTCCCACCCCACCCTCTGCCCTTACCCCTCCCACTGTCCTCATCCATAGGTGTACGATTTTTGTCCAGTCTCTTCCTGCACCCCCACACCCCTTTCACTCCAAGAATTGTCAGTCCACTCCCTTTCTATGCCCCTGATTCTATCATATTCACCAGTTTATTCTGTTCATCAGATTATTCACTTGATTTTCAGATTCACTTGTTGATAGATGTGTATTTGTTGTTCATAATTTGTATCTTTACCTTTTTCTTCTTCTTCCTCTTCTTAAAGGATACCTTTCAGCATTTCATATAATACTGGTTTGGTGGTGATAAGCTCCTTTAGCTTTTTCTTATCTGTGAAGCTCTTTATCTGACCTTCAATTCTGAATGATAGCTTTGCTGGATAAAGTAATCTTGGTTGTAGGTTCTTGGCATTCATCACTTTGAATATTTCTTGCCACTCCCTTCTGGCCTGCAAAGTTTTTGTTGAGAAATCAGCTGACATTCGTATGGGTACTCCCTTGTAGGTAACTGACTTTTTTTCTCCTGCTGCTTTTAAGATTCTCTCTTTATCTTTTGCTCTTGGCATTTTAATTATGATGTGTCTTGGTGTGGTCCTCTTTGGATTCCCTTTGTTTGGGGTTCTCTGTGCATCCTGGACTTGTAAGTCGATTTCTTTCACCAGGTAGGGGAAGTTTTCTGTCATTATTTCTTCAAATAGGTTTTCAATATCTTGCTCTCTCTCATCTTCTGGCACCCCTATAATTCAGATGTTGGTACGCTTGAAGTTGTCCCAGAGGCTCCTTACACTATCTTCATATTTTTGGATTCTTTTTTCATTTTGCTTTTCTGGTTGGGTATTTTTTTGCTTCTTCCTATTTCAAATCTTTGACATGATTCTTGGGATCCTCTTGTCTGCTGTTGGATCTCTGTATATTATTCTTTATTTCAGTCAGTGTGTGCTTAATTTCTAGTTGGTCTTTTTTCATATCCTCCAGGATCTCACTAAATTTATCAGCAGTTTCTAGAAAATTCTTGAAAAACCTTATAACCATGGTTTTGAACTCTATATCCAGTAGTTTGCTTTCCTCCATTTCTGTCATTTGTGATCTGTTTCTTTGTCTCCACATTTTTTATGCTTCCCTGTGTTGATAGAGTGGCGGCTTTGTGTGCTAGGTGTCCTATAGGGCCCAGTGGCTCAGCCTTCCCAATTACCTGAGGTGGACACTCTTGGTGCACACCTTTGTGGGCTTTGTGCACAGTCTTGCTGTAGTTAAGCCTTGATTGTTGTAGGTATCACTGGGAGGAATTGGCCTCCAGGCCAATTGGCTGTGAGAATCAGCTGTGTCTGCAGTGGGAGAACTTCTGTGCTGAAGACACCCTTCTGGGGCAAGACTTGCTTCAGTGGGGCTTTTGTGCCCACTGAGTCTGCCCCCTGAGTGTGTCCCTTATGGATCTGAAGAGTTGTAATCTGGATGGTCCCACTCTGACCACTGGGTATGCTGGCTCTTGGATCTAAAGAGGCGCTAATTTAGCCTCTGCCTGAGGCTACCCAGCAGGAGCTACGAAGAGATCTGCAGATTCCCCTTCCTTGTTTGGGGTTTGGAGGTGCCCAGATGAGGCCCAGCTGTGAAGCAATGCAAGCTGCTGTGGGGCCTTGGGCCTTCTCTTGGAAGTTCTGGGTCTGTCTGGCCCAGCTGCAGTTTGTTAGGTAATTTTCAGATTGCAAAGGGCCAGGGCATTCCTTTGCAAAATCCTCTGCTGCAGCCTGGGTGGGGCGGGGTCTCAGGGAATCAACAGGGCGGAGCAAACAGCTATGGCTGATCCTCAGTCCTGCCCTAAGAGGTCCTACGTCTCAGTGTCCCGGTAATCGCTGTAAGCACCACTGAGAGAAAGCTGCCCTCGAGTTCCGAGTTTTGCCTGCTGCCAGACAGTCCAGTTTCTCCCCGTATGAGTCTGGGTCCCCAGAGTCTCGTCCGGAATTGGAGTTCAAAGCAGTTGGGGGTTTGTGACTCCCTCCCGATTCAAAAAGACAGTCTCGTCCTCAGTTGCCAGCCCTTGCTGCGTGCGCCTCCGCACCGCCTCTAAGTCTCAGTGTGCTTTTCTCTTTCCTTCTAGTTGTAGAATTTCCACTCAGCCAGCCTTCCTGTGGTTCTGGATGATGTCCGTTTTGTCTTTTAGTTGTATTTTTGAAGTTCTTGTGGGAGGCAGCAATTTCCGGTGTTTACCTATGCCGCCATCTTGGCTTCTCCTCCCTACATCATCATTTTAGATAGCTACATAGAACCCTGTGATTTATTTAAGCAACCTCTGATTTTTTTTGACATTTAGGTTGTTTCCAATTTTTAGATAAGTCTGCATGCAATAAGTATTCTAACATATATATATCTTTTTTTATTTTTTGTTAATCCTCATCTGAGGATATTTTTTCTATTGATTTTAGAGAGAGTGAAAGGGAAGGAGGGAGGGGGAGAGAGAGAGAGAGAGAGAGAGAGAGAGAGAGAGAGAGAGAGAGGAGAGGCAGAAATATCGATGTGAGAGAGGTGCATTGATTGATTGCTTCCTGCACACGCCTCGGACCAGAGCCAGGGATTGAACCTGCAACCCAGGTACATACCCTGGACAGGAATCAATGCACAGGTGGACGCTCTAACCAGTTAGTCACACCGGCCAGGACCTAGCACATGTATCTTTTAAAGAGAGTTTTAAAAGTTTCCCTTTCCTGAGCATTTTTGAAATTAACTCCTCTATCACACATCTTATTCATATGGGGACCTATTTTTCTTTACATTTTAAAGCTCTTTAACATGCAGTTGTATAATGGTTTTAAAAAAGATGGTTATCAAAAACAATGCTGTATTGTTGCATAATTAGGTAAAGGTAGGTCTTAAAAATTTAAAAACGGTGTATTTGCATATATTCCAACATGATACACCATGTTAGAAAATATTTCCTATAATTATTATTATCATCAACATAATTTTTATCAATTTGTAGCTCACTCTATCACTTTAGGGAAAATTGAAATAATCTGTTTCCTATAGGGAAATCCAGTTTATATGAAGTAATGTATCCATAAAGAAACAGCTGGACTGTGATCCAAATGACTGTAATGAAGCTGATATGATATTTAACAATAAAATTTTCTGTAGTCAAATTGAGATGAGCTCCAAAATTCTACTTACAAAAAAATTCTTGGATGACCTCAAATAAGTTCTAATAGCAGGATTTCCTCTGTTTGGAAAAGAGAATCCTCTTTGGTAATGCTTTAAGATTGATTAATTGGAATTTACGATCTGACCTAGTGGTTATATCTACTAGTTGTACCGGTTAATAATGCGGATTTTGTAATCGAAGAAAACATTATAATTTCAAGAGAAACATCAAAAGTGCTTTATTCAAAGTAATGCCCATCCTTAGCTACACATTTCCCCAATCTTTCAGGTAATTTGTGGATACCATCCCAATAGAACTTTTCTTGTTTTGAGGCAAACCATTCAGAGACCCAATTTTCCACTTCTTTGTACGTTTTGAAGAGCTGCTCAGAAAGTGCGTGTGCCATCGATCAGAACAAGCGGTAATCTGAAGGAGCAAGGTCTGGTGAATACAGCGGGTGGGTTAATACTTCCCAGGCAAGATCTTTTAATGTGTCTTTAACTGGTTTTGAAGTGTGTGATGGTGCGTCATTATGAAGCAAAATCACTTTGTTGTGTCTTCTGGCACATTCTGGTCATTTTACGATCAAAGCGTGGTTCAAATGGATTATTTGTTGTGGGTAGCAGTCATTATTAACGGTTTCACCTGGTTTTAGAAGCTCATAACACACCACACCTTCCTGATCACACCAAATGCAGAGCATTGTCTTCTTTCCGAAGGGATTTGGCCTTGCAGTTGATGTTGATGGTTGACCTGGATCAACCCATGATTTTGTGCATTTGGGATTCTCAAAAGAAATCCAGTTTTCACCACCAGTTACAATTCGATGCAAAAAAGACTTTCTTTCATGCAATTGAAGCAACATTTTACTGATGACTTTTCGGTTTTCCATTTGTCTTTCTATCAGTTAATGTGGCACCTATTTTCCTTCCTTTAAAATCTTTCCCATTGCTTGTAAACGATCAGAAATTGTTTGCTGAGCAATGTTTAATGTTTCTGCAAGTTGTTTTTGAGTTTGACATGCATCTTCATCCAATAATGCTTGTAATTGTTAGTCTTCAAACTTTTTCGGTTGACCTGGACATTCTTTGTCTTTCACATCAAAACTCTCACTTTTAAAGCGTTTAAACTGGCATTCACAACTATCTTGAGATGGAGCATGTTCACCATAAGCTTCCCAAAGTTTACAATAACTTTTTCTTCAAAATAAAGTAATGAATTAAAACTTCCTACAAATGCTCTTTTTTGGGCACGAAATTTGACATTTGTTAAGTGTAAAAATATCTATGATGTTAACACCTTCAGGAAATTGGACGCATGGAGTTTTGAAGCTTGATGTCAATACAACAAAATAGCATACATATCAAATCGCATTTATATCAACATATGTGTAACTCCATCTATTGAAAAAAATCCTCATTATTAACTGGTACACCTAGTAATAGTTGGTTAGAAGTACTTTTCTGATTATAAGTATAGAAATCAGTTCACGCTAACTTAAGCTAAAATGAGAAATTTGTTAAGTGAATATAGAAGCGTCTTGCCAGTGGGTTCTTGGAAAGGTCCTGACACAAAGGTCTGGAAGCTAAGTGACTCTTCTTTTAAAAAAATTTTTCTTTTTATTTTTATTGATTAAGATATTACATATGTGTCCTTGTCCCTCAAGTGACTGCTGTTGTTGTAGGTTGTCCCTGCTTCCCCTAGCACACTGGCTCACTGTGCTCTTTCCCTGCATCCTGGCCTGCTCGGAAGCTTTCTCTGCTGGGGAGAGGCTCGCCCCACATGTCCGGCTCTCTAGACAAGGAAAGCCTATTGATCTTGTACTTCTGTCTCCCAATTCCAAGTTTATAGCAACAGAGACTCTGACCCAGCCTGGATTAGATGACTGCCCTTGACCCAACCAACTGTGGCTGGCAGGCAAGAGCACGTTACTAGTACACATGACCGTTGCCTGGGAGGAAGGCAGCTCGAGTGGCCACTGTGAGCTAGGAAAAACCTCAGAAGCTTTTCTATGAGTACAAAGCTCGAGAGAGAGGTGAGACCTAGAGATAGAGAGAGCTGAACACCATCTATATATGTAAAGAGGTAATATGCAAATTAGGCTGGGATGCCGTAATGGTTATAACCAGATAAGAGGAGGTTGCGCATGCAGCAGGCTAGTGGGCGGGGACTTGCAGCGTTGGGGACTTGCATCACCATCACAATCCATCACCAGGAGGCCTGGGGCCAGGCGGAGGCTTCTGCGGGGCTCTGATGGATCAGCAATGGTGAACCGGGAATCAGGGTGGGTGGCGGGAGGTCCAGGCTGGCTGTCAGGCCATTGGGATCACCAGCTCATCCCCAGCTTCTTGGGGGCTCAGGCCTGTAGGAAAGTGACTTCACCTCCATGCGCGTGCACTGGACTGGCTGCTGATGGAATGTGCTGCCTGCTCGGGCAGCTCACACCGGGGTGGGTAGGTCACGGACATGCCCTGAAGCCTCCGTCAGTGCCTCAAGCCCCAGCAGCAGCAGCAGCAGCGCTGGCGACCTACCTGCCCTAGCATGAGCGGCCCCAAGCGGGCAGTGCGTTCCATCAGCGGCCAGCCCAGCGCACGTGCATGCAGGTGATGTCACTGGCACCTGCTTTCCCTCAGGCCTGAGGCCCCAAGCAGCCGGGGATGAGCTGGTGATCCTAACAGCCCGGCAGAGGCGGCATTGGGCCTGGGGACTGGCGAAGGGGCAGAAGATGGCCCTGATTGGGCCGGTTGCTGTGACGCCCACTGTAGCCAGCAAACCACTGGATCAGGGGGTGGAGCCAGCGGCCAACCTCGCAGCCCCTTCCCGCTGCCTCTGCGGGCCTGCCTTGATCAGACTCTCCCATCCCATCAAGAGCAGGGTGCACAAAGCCTGGACCCTTCCTGGCAGCCCTGAGTCCCTGGGGTTGAGAATTCTGATGGCCCTGCCCAGAGAGTAGAGGTGCCTGAGGGGCAGGGACAGGAACCACAGGCCTCCAGGGAGCACCGCAGAGTTGGCGATGAGAGGAGAGGGCCTGCGAAGGGGAGGAGGTGAAGCCAGTGGACATCAGCCCAGGATCCAGCTCTTCCCCTCCGGAGGCAGCAGGACCTAAACCCAGAACCCTGCCCCAATCGGAAGAGCCTGAGGGAGCTTCAGGAAGCTCTACGCAAAGCTGCAGATTGAGAACGAGAGACTTCGTGAGGCCCTGACCCAGACCACGCTGCGGCTGGCGCAGCTCAAGGTGGAGCTGGAGCCCACCACGCAGAGGCAGGAGCGCTTTGCAGAGAGGCCGGCCCTCCTGGAGCTGGAGAGATTTGAGCGCAGGGCCCTGGGTCAGAAGGCTGCTGAACTGGAAGAGGCGCTGAAGGGCCTGTCCAACCTCCAAGCTGACAACCAGTGCCTCAAGGATGAGAATGTGGCCCTGATCCGCATCACCAGCGAACAGTCCAAGTGACCCCAGAGACTTGCCCCTGCACCCACATTTACACAGCTGCTTCTGCCACACGCACCCCTTCCCTGTGTGATCATGAGTGACAGGGCTGCAGGGGAGTCTCTGAGAAGCCATAACCTCCCCTTTGGACCTCCAGGCTGGGAGGGGAGGACAGAGCCCCCAGGAGCCAAGGGGGCCATCTGAGGCCAGGATGGAGGTGGGGGGGCTGAGCCAGGGAGGGGGACCAGGGCGGCAGGCAGGACCGGAAAGGAACTGAGGACCAGGAAGTTCCAGGACCAGTAGCCAGGATCAGAGTGGCCACCCAGAGGTCCCTGCCACCAGTCACCCCTCCAGCCTCTGAGTAGAGATCCAAGAATGTGCCAAGCATCCCGCGGCCTGGGCCAGGTGGGCCTGTATATAGGGTCCATGTGCAATAGGGAGGGACGTCTTCTATTTTTTGCTGCCCCCTCCCCAACACTGTCCTGGGCAGGGGGAGAAGGTATTTTTCAGACATAGCACAGGCACCACAAATAAAAGTCGTGAAGTTACCAAAAAAAAAAAAAAAAAAAAAAGAGCCGGCCTGCCAGCCAATGCCCCCCTTCATCCCCGCCCCCCGCCAGTTCTGCCCTCGATCAGCCTGCCCCACCACAATAGGCCCGCAGCTCCTCCCCATGGCTGCCCACCCATGATCACAACACCCCCACCCCAATAGGAGGCAGGACTGGGCAGCCAACCTCCCACAGCCCCTCCCCAGGCTGGCCCCACCCCTGATCCCCCCACCCCAATAGGGGGTAGGGCAGACCAGCCAATCTCCTTCAGCCCCTCCCCCTGCCAAGCCCCACCCCAGATCGGCTCCCCCACCCCCATCAGGGCCAGGGCTGGCCGGCCAACCACCCATGGCTCCTCCCCCAGGCCACTGGCCCCAATCGGCACCCCCCACCCCATTCGGGGGCATGGCTGGCCGGTCTACCAACCACAGCCCCTCCCCATGGCTGGCCCTGCCCCTAGTTGGCCCCCGAACCCCAATCAGGCCGGTGGGGGGGGAGCAGTTGGGAGTGATCAGGCCAGCGGACAGGGGCACTTGGGGGCAATTAGGCCAGGAGGGGGGCCAGTTGGGGGAGATCAGGCCAGCAGTTGAGGGCAATCAGGCTGGCAGGCAGAGTGGTTAGGGGCGATCAGGCAGGCAGGCAAGTGAGCGGTTAGGAGTCAGTGGTCCTGAATTTCGAGAGGGATGTCCGACTGCTGGTGTGTGATTGGACCTAAACCAGCATTTCCTGAAGGGTTCCAGATTGGAGAGGATGCAGGCCAGGCTGAGGGACCTCCCCCCTCCTTCATGCACGAATTTTGTGCACCGGGCCTCTAGTCCTATATAATAAAAGGGTAATATGCAAATTGATCGAATGGTGGAACTACCAGTTGCTATGATGGGCATTGACCATCAGGAGGTAGACGCTCAAAACAGGAGCTGCTCCCTGGTGGTCAGTGTGGTCCTACAGGGGTAGCTCTGCTCAGCCAGAAGCCGGGCTGATGGCTCCTGCCTCTGTGGCAGCGCTAAGGATGTCTGACTCTGGGCCTAAGCCATCAGTTGGACATCCCCCCGAGTGCTCCTGGACTGCAAAAGGGCACAGGCCAAGCTGAGGGACCCCTCCTCCCAAGTACAGGAATGTCATGCACTGGGCCTCTAGTTAGTTTATAGTTGTTGATGATAACCAGAGGAATAGATGAGATCATGTAGTTAATTTTTAATTGTGTGCAGTAGGGAGGAAAGGATAAGAACAGAATCCTGAGGAATATGACTTATGGGCTGAACAAAGGAAGAGGAGTCATTTCTCCCAAAATGAACCCGACTTGTCAGTGAAGAGAACTCCAGGAATGTGTAAAGAACTGCCAACAAGGCATTTGCTTATCATTTCTGCAATTTATCAAGTTCACTGCTTGTTTCCCTCAAGGGATTTTCTAGATTCCTTGTCCACTCCCTTCCCACCTGGTGAGGGCTCTATGCATTTTCTCCTTGAATGATGATAATTTAAAGGCATTTCCTGTTCTGGCATTTCCCCACACAGGGAGGAATACAGTTTTGAATGGGACCTTGAAGTTCACATAATAGTAGGGACCATTTTAAGAAAAAGAATACAAAATTATAAATACAAATTAAGGCACAAAAATAAATATTTAGAATGAGAAAATAAATGACAATAATTACAAATTTTTAAAAGTTGGCAAATATCACAAGCTTTACAAAATCTAGAAAACCACATAATTTTTTTAAAAATTAACTCTTTTAAATACCTCTAACACAATTTCCCCCTAGATTTTTGACTTCCTAGTTTTTAAATCTCCTTCTCATATGATTTTATAATTATTACTTTCTATAGAGTAAATAGGAAAGTAATTCAATCTTTCCTCTAGCATAGTTGTTTGCACTTGTAAAAATAGTTCAGAAAGGTTTTTGTTTGTTTGTTTGTTTGTTTGTTTGTTTTTAGCATCAGAATAATTATTGATGATGCCATGTAAGTAACATTATTGTCAAATCTGGTAAAGCTGTCAGGTTTCTCTCCTATCTGAGTTATAAAATTCGGAAGAGGTTTTCCATAGACTGGCTTCTGGTTCCATACGTTCCATACAAACTGCTGCTTCTCCACTCAGCACGTGCATCCCCGTGCTGGCTGCCGCAGGGCGCATTCACTACAATACCGCCTCTGGCTCTGCACTTTGGTGTCAGGACATCTCACACAGGAGATGGTCAGGGAAGGGGTAGTCAAGAGCTCAGCCTGGAGGCTGGTCTTGAACAGGCTAGTCACTGGGGTGGGAGACAGCTAGGTAGGTCACTGGATATCCTAAGGCAGTTAGATTTGAAGAGGAGTTGGCAGGAAGTTGAGGGAGTTCTTGTTAATGACTCCCTCATGAGACAAAGTTTAGCTATGAGAGGAAAAGAGGTTAGGAGTAGGAGGGCCAGATTTAGCAAATACAAATACACATGTTAAATATTGCATGGGACAGACTTATATTGAAAACTATTCATTGTTGCCCAGCCAGTGTGGTTCAGTGGTTGAGGGTTGACCCATGAACCAAGAGGTTCTTGGTTCCATTCTGGTTGGGGCACATGCCCGGTTGCAGGCTCCATCCCGGGTAGGGGGTGTGCAGGAGGCAGCTGATAGATGACATTTCTCTCTTATTGATGCTTCTATTTCTCTATCCCTCTCCCTTCCTCTCTCTCTAAACATTTTTAAAATCTATAAAAATACAAAACACACTTAATTGCTTAACAGAAATTCAATTTTTTTGTTAATTCTCACCCAAGGATATTTTTTCCATTGAATTTTAGTGAGAGTAGAAGGGAGGGAGGAAAAGGAGAGAGAGAGAGAGAGAGAGAGAGAGAGAGAGAGAGAGAGAGAGAGAGACATCAATATGAGAGAGATACATATCGATTGGTTGCCTCCTGCACACACCCTGACTAGGGCCAGGGAACAAACCTACAACCCAGGTACATGCCCTTGACTGGAATCTAACCCGAGGCCCTTTGGTGTGCGGCCTGATGTTCTAACCACTTAGCTTACTGGCCAAGGCTGAAATTCAAATTTTCCTGGGCATTCTGTATTTTGTTTTACAATAATCCTAGGTGGGTCCTTCAGAAGAAAAGTGAAGCTTGGGCATAGTCATTGAGAGGATGAGAGCACTAGTCAGAGATCAGTACAGTGAGAGCCCAATAAGATTAGAAATCAGAAAACTGGTGGCAGTGGTGGGGGGTGTTTCTCTGGTGGAGCTCTGAAGCTCAGGTGCAGTGGCGTTCACACAGCCTCTGATACAGAAACAAGGCTTAAAATATGTGATCAAAGACGGGATTCAACTAGGTTTCTCTTCTTTTTTATGTTTCCTATTTGTGCTTTCAATAAAACCGAGGCAGCAGAAATTTTCAAAAGAAAGATGTACTGATTATGGATTGTAATCCAAATCACAGAATATGTTAACATAAGAATATTTTATTCTGCACTTCCCAAACATGCCATAATATATTCACTCAAAGCAATAAATCCCAAGCTGCACAAGCAAATTATAAACAAATGATAGAAGCTGAAGTTTCCTCTCAAAAGAGGCTAAAGAACAGATAATTTAGAAAGAACAGATTTTATTGAAACGTCAATAGTTTTCATGACACAGATACTTAAACTACTTGTTTTCAACATTCTCATATAAAGAAAATTATAAAAGGTTTTTGGGTTTTTTAAAGAGGATAATTTGACAGATGGAGTCTTTTTATGGGATCAGTAGAAGTGATAAAATTGCATAAATTACCAAGATTTTATCTCCATTTCTGTAATTCTCCCTAAAGATTTAGAGATGGCATATTGAATCAACTGGGAAATAAACTTGCATGTTTACAACAAGTCTAAAACAGGAATTAAAGACAAAAACTTCTAACTTGTTTTCAAGAATAGTTTGTCTTGAGAAAACCTGCTCTTCTGAGATTACACGTTTTCTAACCAAGTGTCAAGGTTCATCAAATGGACATGTATGGCAAAAGTTACGCAACCATAAGTTCAGTGAACAGTTTACTGTCTGTTATTACCATTAGTGTCAAAGGACAAATAAAAATAATTGTGAATTTAAAAAATTGGGGCAATTAAAAAAAGAACTAAATTCTAAGTGATTGTATATATATGGGATGATTTGCTTATAACTAGGCTAGATGAGATTTTGAATAAAATCAAGCCCTGGTATTTTGGTTCATGAGATAATTAACTTTTATGATACCTGCGTCATGTGATATTACAAAACCAATAGTCCTGCCTGCTCCTTAAGGAGCAGGTACAGAAGGGACCCTGTCTGGTTGGTGGTGGAGTGTTTTATGCACAGAGCGTCTATATTACTTCAAGAAAAGCACAGAAGACCTTTTGCACTTCCTTCTCCTAGCATTACTCACAAATCCACCAGCTCTGGCTTAGACCGTAAAATGAATGGGAAGAGGCAGTGGGATGTACCGTTTGCATTAAACCTTGGTAGGTGGTCCCTTGAGAATCGATTGAATCTGTGCCCCTCATTTGAGGGGTGAGAATCCTGAGACTCAGAGTGGGGAAGTGTCTTACTCTGAGTTTCACACACTTACCAAGTGAGTGGCACACTAAGATGGCTAATAGAGAGTGAGACAAAAGGCGAAGCCTTAAAGGTGGAGACCTCTTTGAGGGCCTAGTCATAAATCAGCAGGCACTCTCTCGTCTTCTATTGGTTTTGGGCATTCTCTAATTCAGGACTTGCATAAGGAATAGTGTTCTGTAAATTTTGTTTTGTTTGAACTTGTTCCATGATAACAGCTTTATAGATATACTTTATGTACCCACTGATAAGAAAAATATAGGGTGTCTCCTAAAATGTATACACACAATTTGAATAATTATTAAGACAGTGTTTATTAAAATACAGTTCATTTTCAAAATTGAGCTATCAGCTGTTAAAGTGTGTATACATTTTTTGGGAAGGACACCCCATATATGGTGGGCAAGGACCCATGTGGAATGGATTCATCAATTTCTTAAGAAGCAGAAAACTAACTCCTACTTTCTGTTATATTTTGGGCTGCTTATCTCTTTTCCCCATTTGCAAATGTTTGGCTTTGTTCTTGTATTCAATACATTTTATAATGTAAACAGTGAGCAAAATATAAAATTTAGGATTCTTTGTGCTGTGTACCTATTTATACAGCAATGTGTTCTAAGCAGGACCACTTCCCTCTTCAACTATATCCATGGTGAGTAAAAAAAAAGCATCTTATTTTTAAATTATTTTAAAAATAATTTTTATTTTCCAATTACAGTTGGTATACAGTGTTATATTAGTTTCAGGATTAAAAAGAGGCATTTTAGGATTTATTTTCCTATTGGATGCTTTCCCTCAGTGTGTAGGATTCTGATTCCAAATTAGTGTGGTTGCTACATGTAGAAGGGAGATTTGTCAAGAGAATGTGGCCTCTTGAAAATGGAAATAGCTTGGTGCATCCAAAGTAAGTACATTGATATCTCTCTTTGAGGAAACAAAAGAGCAAGATATTATTTGGTTAAAAGATGACCCTAGAACAACCATGATGTTGACTTGGCTGGTGAGAGAAGCCAAGCAAACTTGTCACTGCGGTTCTCTTTTCCTTTCTTCTGCCAAGACCAGAGCATATCTGCTGGTCCAGGTCGCCTGGCTGAAGGCACATCCTACAATCACCTGGAGACCTCTCCGTGGGCTGCCCAGGCAATGTCTGTGCCATAACACGGGAACTTCTTTTCTGGATGGAGTGAAAGAGGGAGGCCTTAGAAGCAGGAGGGTTAATCCCAGTGCTGTCACTTACCAGCTGTGTGACTTTGGGGAAGTCACTCAACTTTACTCAGCCTCAGTTTCCACAACCGTAAAACTAGGATAATAATCTGTAACTTTCAGAGCTGCTGTGAAATTAAATGAGGCACAAGTTGTAAAGCACGTAGCAGTTCTTGGCCTAGCAAAGGCTCTCACTGCTGTAAACTCATCTCTATCCCACCTCCCCAACTCCCCCTCTGGGCTGCTTCCATTCTGGCCAGGCTCTGAGAGCAGCCTGCCCACCTCCCCCAACTCCCCCTCTGGGCTGCTTCCATTCTGGCCAGGCTCTGAGAGCAGCCTGCCCACCTCCCCCAACTCCCCCTCTGGGCTGCTTCCATTCTGGCCAGGCTCTGAGAGCAGCCTGCTCTGTCCTCTTTGTCTGGTTTTCTTCCCATCTCAGTTTCAGATCCTAACCTGGCATCTCTCCAAATCTAGTATTGTATAACAGCATCAGTCTAAAGTTTGAAGATGTTCCTATGCTAGAAATATTGTGGATGTTTTCTGTCTTTTCTTGCTTCCAGCACCTTCTCCACTGCGTTCTAGTTTAGTGGCTCCATCCATGATGATGGCTTACCTCAAATCCATGTCCTATCTTGATTCCTTGGACCAGTCATAGTCCTCACTGTTCCTAGATCTCAGCTGTTAAGAGGAAACCATACTTTCTGCAATTAGGCATTTTGCAGAAGCAGCCTGTGAATGCATGTTAACATTACCTGCTTATTGAGCACCTATTGGATCTGTGTCTCTGCACCAGGAGATAGCACAGGAGGGAAAGCATGTAGTTTCCGCCATCAGGGACTCCTGGGTCAAAGAGGGTTCTAGTGCCAGGTACATGCATGGCATAGCTATAAGCAGGTATCACTGAAAATAGAAAGTTATTTTCATGTAAACACTATATCACCTTGGCCTTTAATGCTATCTGAAGAGCCAAGAATAAACCATTGGCAGTACTATCACATGGCAAAGGATAAAAGAAAGAGAGAGAGGAGGGGGGAAAGGAAGGAAGGAAGGGAGGGAGGAAGGAAGGAAGGGAGAAATAAAAATTTAAGAACAGAAAGGGAGAGGAACTGTGAGGAAAGAGAAAGCAGAGGTATCCTATATAATAAAGAGGTAATATGCAAAATGACCCTCACATCCTCACATCACAAGGTGGCCGCCTCCATGTCATCACAAGATGGCCGCCCCCATGTTGTCACAAGATGGCCAGCAGGGGAGGGCAGTTGGGGGTGATTAGGCCAGCAGGGGAGCAGTTAGGTGTCAATCAGGCAGGCAGGGGAGTGGTTAGGGGGCAATCAGGCTGTCAGGCAGAAGTGGTTAGGGGCAATCAGGCAGACAGGCAGGTGAGTAGTTAAGAGCCAGCAGTCCCACAGGGATTGGACCTAAACCGGCAATCAGACATCCCCGAGGGGTCCCAGATTGGAGAGGGTGCAGGCTGGGCTGAGGGACACCCCCCTCTTCCCCCCAGTGCATGAATTTTGTGCACCGGGCCTCTAGTATACAATAAATGTCACCTAGTGGAACTCCCATCTAATGCTTGAGTTTCCATTAGTGTTTCCACCCAGCTGTGTTACACTTCTGCCTGAAAAGTTCCAGGGACAGAAACACTGATGGATATTCTTGGAGCACATTCCACACTGGACCGTGATAATTATTAGAATCACCTTTCTATCGTTTTCCCCCATTGATTTTTGGTCCCCTCTGGGCCCTAAAGTCAATGGCCACTTGTTGCCCTGGCCTTCAGATGCCTCCCGATTTGGGTGTGTCTGGCTCTCACACTTCTGGTGCACTGTGCTTGCTGCCCGCCCCCCCCCCCCCCCCCGCCCAGTTCCTCTATCTTCCCCAGACGTGCCTGCCCAGAGCCTGCTGACTAGAGCTCTTGTCGGCTGCTCTTTGCGTGAGACACATGCACAGGCAGATGCACAGAGAGCCTTCAGGTTTCAGCTCAAGTGCTGCCTTTCTAGAGGCGCTTCGCTGACCACCACCGCTCACATAACCCTCCCTTGGGAGGCCTATAAGCCAAGTCAGAGATAAAGAATAAAAAACTAGGGAAAAGATCTGTATATTAATAGTACAGGGCTAATTTTTCTAAAATATAAAGGCTTTTTACAATTCAATAAGAAAAAGACTAATTGGATTATTGGTCTAACGTGAAAAAAAATGGACAAGGGATATGAACAGTTTACCAGAAAAGCAACCCACATATGCTGCCCAAACATATGAAAAAGTACTTAAACTCACCTACAGGAGTGTGTTTCATCTATCAGATTAACAAAGATGAAACAATGATATTGTATCAGCAAGGGTATGGGAATCAGGCACCCTCATATCCCGCTGATAAGAGTGTAACATGGAACAATTTCTATAGAGAGTAATTGGATAATATTTATCAAAATTACAAACACAAACTCTTTCACCCAATGATTTTTACTTCTAGAAATTTGCCTTACAGATATTCTTTCAAGCGTGGGAATTGATATATGGCATGTACAAAGGTACTCGTGGCAGTGTTTTATATAATAACAAGAGTCTGGAAACAGTACTGGGGTGTATCAGTAGGGGAATGGATAAATAGCTTAGAGTGCATTCACGCAATAAAGTAGCATCAGTGATTAAGAAGAATGAGGCAGATTTCTTTGTGGCACTGGAGCACTTAAGGTGCATTTTGTATTGGGTTGTAGACATTTTATATTTCCTATTTTATAATTTTTCCTTAAAGAGGGCCCCTGCAATTGTATGGGCTTCAGGCTTCACAAAATCTGTGTACTCTTTGGGCCACAACACGTCTGGGAGATGGGCACATGCCTGTTAGTAACAGAGGTTCATACCCCAGTGAAGGAGGTGGAGGAAGTGTGGAGGGGGATGGGGATGGATCAAATTTGAGAGCTTGGAAAAGTTTCACAGGTGATTCTAATATGCTTTACCCCCAATCCTGCACAGCCCCCCAGCCCCCACCTTCTTCTTAAGCCTCCAAAACCACTCTACTCTCACACAAAGACTTACCTCTGCAGCGAGGTCCACGTGGCCTCCGTCCATTTCATGGCGCCCTCTGCCTTTGCCAGCCTAGTGCTCTCAGCCCTGGAGGGGCCTGATGGAGCTCAGAGCAGCCATCCTACCCCAGAGCTGTCCTTCCCCTGGCATGTCTGACCTCCGATTTGAAACACAGCTGGTCGTGTTTAACAAGAAGATGGCAACATAACATGAAGTTCCCAGATCACTCTCTGAGCCAGTGGTTCTCAACTTTGGCTGCACATTAGAATCACCTGTTTCTTTATTACTAATGTTGTGGCCGCACCCCATAACAAAGAAACAGAATTTCTGGAGGATGAGGCCCAGAAATCAGGATTTTAAAAAAAGATTCCCAGGTGATTCTAATGTGCAGCCAAGGTTGAGAACCACTGCTCTAAACAGTTCTTATCTTTAAAAAAAATCACCTGGGTATTCACCTTCTTTTTGCCAGTTGTCAAACACATGCGGCTTCCGGGAGTGGGGGTGGGGGGTGGGAGGGTGGAGAAATTTTGAGGAGGGTGGCGAGTAAACCAGGCTGGCAGGAAAAATTCCTGGCACATAATCAAGAAGTTATATGGTGTTTTTTTAATCACTTAAAAAAAAAAAAAAAAGTAAAGGAGGCAGGGATCTTTGAAAAAGAGGGGGCAGACTGAGGAGTAGCTCCACTGTATTCCATTTACTCTTATAACCCTCCCTCCCTTCCTTTCTTCCTTCCTTCCTTCCTTCCTTCCTTCCTTCCTTCCTTCCTTCCTTCCTTCCTTCCTTCCTTCCTCCCTCCCTCCCTCCCTCCCTCCCTCCCTCCCTCCCTCCCTCCCTCCCTTCCTTCCTTCCTTCCTTCCTTCCTTCCTTCCTTCCTTCCTTCCTTCCTTCCTTCCTTCCTTCCTTCCATTTTTCCTCTTTCCTTTCTTCTTTTTAAAAAGGCGCTAAAAACACTCTACAAAGGTTTCTTTTTATTAGCATCATTTTGTGGTGACTCTCAGGTTCTGCCATCTGATTTGCCCTCAGACTTATAAACGAGGCTACTTCGAGCAGACCCACACTGAAGATTCCAACTCAAATCCACCACTAGGATGAAAGCAATTTATTTTTAAAAGTTGAACTGAACCCTGTATATATTGAGAGCGAACAAAAGAGATAGGGTAAAAACCAGCCATTCTCCGTCAGTCAAGGAAATTCTGTTAGAAACTCCAACCTCCATCACCATCCACAGCCCGTCCCCACTTCCCCTCCCCAGAGGAGCCAGTGCTGGGGAAGAAAGCAGATACACAGGAGAAGCTGGAGAATGGCATTGGCATCCAGCACGTGTCACCCCGGGTTCTGACAGCTGGCCTTGGGGGACTTTCTGCACATCTGGGCACTAAATGGGATACCAAACTGTCAACATAAGAACGTCCAAACCTGTAGAATATTTTACGAGTTTATGTGAGCCAAACTGAGGACATGCCTGGAAGCAACATCGCAATGTGTCTGAGAAGATGCTCCAAAAGCTGGCAGTTCTGCGGTTATTTTATACATTTGGGATTAAATGAGGGAACGTAAGGAAGATTACATGAATCCATTGCAGTCCATAGAGATGGTATGCGGGCAACAAGATAATGTGTTCCCTTGGGGGTGGTTACACCTCCAAGGGGTCTAGTGTTTCAAAGCTGTGGTAGCCAATTCACAAGATGGACAGGGCTCGCTTAAGGCAAAGATAAACCCTCTACTATGGAAGATATAGGCCTGGGCCGTCACTACCCCCATGCTCTGCCCAGTCTGGAATTTATGATCCAAGCACTCTGTCACTGAGGTTGTCCGATTTATTACATAGCCTCCTTTTCCGTCCCCAAACTGCTGGAAGTTCCTACTAAGGCCAGCTATTGTGCAGAAACACATTAAAGGCCTCTCAAATAAGATGATTAATTGGCTGGGAAGGCTTAAAAAGCATCTTTTTCTACTGAAAAGAGCTGGACATGGCAAAAGGAGACCTAAACCCCTTTAGGAGATAAGTAAGCCTGTGTCGTTGGAACTGCAGAAGGGGTGGCCTTTCAGGAGACTTGATGCTTACTGCTCCCACGCAAGTCCAGGCCCCATCAGTTCTCTGCCATACCCATCCTCCTCCCAACCACTCTCTACACAGCTGCAAAGTCATTGTGGGGGTCCAAAATGGGACACCCCAAGCCATGCCACAGTGGTATACAGATTGGTCTGAGCTAAAGGCAACTTTAGCTGCAGGCTCAAGAGAAACTTCTGCCCCTCCCTTTAACTACCTAAAAGAACTTGAATTGGGGGCCTTGTTCATAATTGGAGATTATCATCAATAACCTTTTGGACCCAAGTCCATGGCAGGGAAACTTTTTTTTATTAAACATCTGCTCTTCTTATCGCCCTGCAGGGGCCCTTTGAGGCCCCTAGGTGCCTTAGCCCAGCCCTAGCTCAGGATTCTCCCATACGGTACCTCGAGCCCTCTTTCTATCTCTGAACCTCATGGTTATGTGGGGTCTCTGATTCTCTCGTGTATGCAGGGTTCCCAGACATATGAACATATTAAATTTGGTTATTTTCTCTTGCTAATCTGCCTCATGTCTATTTAAGTTTTAGACCAGTCAGAAGAAAGAACCTTCGGTGTAGAGGAAAGTTTGTTCCTCTCCTACATTATCTTTTTTTAAAAGTAAAATAAAACTGTGCTCCAGCTGAAAAGTCCACAACAGCTTTTGGTCTTATTTCATAAATAAAAATAAGTAAATAAAACCTAGGGATCAGCAACCTTTTCTGTAATGGAACACACAGTAGGTATGTTAGGCTTTGCCTGGCCTGTGCTGTTACGCTGTAATGATGGCTGTGCTAGAACCAAGTGAAAGGAGACAGTATCTCAGCAAGCGGGAGAGAAGCCACAGACCACACGTAAAGAATGGGCATGACCATGTTCCTTTAACACTATATCTGGCCCACAGGCTGTATGCACCAAATTCTCATATCAGAGTCTTTGCATTTGCCCTTGTCTCTTCTTGGAATGCTCTTTCCTCAGACTTTTGCATCGATGGCTCCAAGTAGTAGATAACTCAGTAAACAGATGAAACATATATTTGGAGAACCAGAAAAGAAAGGGACCTGAAAATGAGAAAATAATTTGGAACAAATTTGATTTTAAATATGTCCCCCCAAGTATTCAAGCAGTTGTCATGGGTGAGGGAGTGGGTGTCGGAACTTTGTTGACGTTCTTTGCATGTATTTTAAACCTTGGTTGGCTTCTTATATTTTGAATCAACTGGGGGTGAGTGGGAAGGAGGGAGTACGTCACAGTCTTATCCTGTTTAAGGCTTCAATGTGGCCCTGCTGGCTCCTTTTTAGTAACCATGGCCTAAGGTCAAGGTTTGTCTTCTCAAGCAAGGTTTCTCTGACCAGTGACCTGACGGTGCCCCTTCACAACTCACCACATTCCTCTGTTGTATCTTCTCACAGCATTTAACCACTCCCTGAAATCATTGTGCTTATTTATGTGCTCCTAGTAGAGTGCCTGGCACATAGAAGGCATGCAAGAAAGTATTTGTTGACCGACTAACTTAATGAATGAATGCTTAACTGAGGGATATAAGAACTCAAGAGCTAAAAGTGTTTTGAGAAGAGATCCAATTCTATGTGAGAGTCTCTGCTTGTCCCACACAAAGCCTTAAAAGTGACTCAGAACCTGGATTGGATACCTGAATCAGTTTTGCTCTAGTAGCTAGTGGCGTTAAATCAATTTAGGCAAAAGCAAATTTGTCAACAGAAGAATTGGGACCAAATCAGGTCTGGGAGAATATTTTGCTACTAGTGCATGGGATGACTTTCCAGCTCTTTATATTTTATCAATTCAGTCTGTTTTTCTAAAATGTTTATTTTTCTTTTTACTTTTTAGATTTTCATTAACTTTTGGGTTATTCTCTAAGGAAACACACTTTAAACATCCAACAATCAAGAATATATCAAGAATAAATCTGGCTTCCTTGATTTCTGCGTACAGTGAACATCTGATTTGTGTCAGGCACTGTGCTGGGCACTGGAAACACTATGAATATGTCCCTGCTCTCAGGCCAAAAAAAAAAAAAAAAGTCAAGTTTTGACAAGAAAATAAACAAGGTGGTAAGGAGGATTTTTTGAAAAAAATAACATAGCAAATGATGAGAAGCTACCCTAGAAAGGGTAGGGAAAGTGTATTCCAAGGTGAAGGTGCCACAAGCAATGTCACTGAGGTAGGAGAGAGCTTGGCCTGTTTCAGGAATGGGAAGAAAAGTGATGTGACTGGGTCCCGGAGAGTGGGGAAGACAAGGCACAGTGATGAGATGGTCCCTGGGGCCTCATGGACCCTGTTAATGAGTTTGGACTTTATATGCAGAGGTTTCACAAAGGAGAGTGAGGCCATATTTTTTACGTCTAAGGAAGGTTGCTCTGGCTTCTGTGTGGAGACTGGACTGATGTGGGGCAAGTGTAAAAGTAGGGAGACTTAAGAGCAGGCTGTTGCAGTAATCCACATGGGAGAGGATGGTGGTCAGACTGGTGGTGGCAGTGGAGACAGGAGAGGAAAGGCTGGAATTACAATAGGCCGTAGAATTGAAAGGAGTTGTCAGTGAATTCGATGTAGGAACTGACAGTACGTAGGCATATCAGTTAGTGTCCAGTTGGGAAAACAGAAATCATTCTGGATATTTCAAACAGAGGGAATTTATCCTAAGAAAATTAGGTTATCTGTTAGAATGCTTTTAACTTCTAGTACAGTAAACCCTCAATACGGACCTTGATATAACGGACAAAATTTCCAGTCCATATGTCTTATATGAAAATTAACATCCTGTTAATTTAAAAATGCTTTTAACCAAGATTTGCTTATAGTTAAATTAACAGGTTACTTGTTGTTGTTATTAATTCACTTTTATTTTTAATAAATTTTAGTGAATAGATCGTATGTTGGAAAAAACACTGTGGTAATTTTGCCAATATAAATACATACTATATATCTACAACCATATTCTACATATTTAAACCCAAGAGTCAGGGCACCTAAACAATGTTCAGTGAATTAATAGCACGTGATCACACCACGTGGTGCATGGTAATTGGTTCTGTTGTCTCCTGGCATGACTTTCTGCAGCAGTTTTAACACCCGTGGCTGATGTCCCCACGTGGGCTAAGCCATGCCCTGGCCCTGTGTGTTTGTTTACTATTGGTGACTGGTGAATGAAAGCATTTACTAGAAGTATTCAGTATGAATTTAAAATTACTTTAATACATATAGAAAACTTCTTTGCAAAATTATACTTTTCCTACATACTTAATTTTAATTCCACAAAATATGTCTATGTAAGTAAAAACAGGTAAACTAATTTGTTAATTTTTTAACATGTGTATTCAGAAAACCTACTTTATTATATAACAGTCTTTCGGCTTTAACGGACACCCCCTTGCCCAATTAGTCCATTATATTGAGGTTTTACTGTAGTTACAAAACTGTTGGAAAGGTGAGAGAAATAGAAAGGGGAAGGTGTGGAAACCGAGAGGTGAGTGTCTGCAGGAAGGCAGGACCACTCCCAAGGCTGGAGGAAAAAAGCGGTGGTGATGTTATCAGAGCCCAGAAGTGTCTGGCATCTGACACAGCGGAGCTGCGGATGCTGCTGGAGCTGGCCACTGCCCCAGCCACCAATGCTGTTGCTGGGACTGCCGAGGCTCCTGGAGCCCACAGCCGCTCTTTGCTACCACAGCCACTGCCAGAAGCTTTAAAAAAGGGGGCTCTTCCTCATCCAGTTTCCCACCAGTGCTTCCCACTGGCAGCATCTAACTGAGCCAGCTGGCAAAGGAGTCTGGGAGACTCAAGTCGGGATTCCAGCCACCTCCAACAGTGCACACAAAGGCGGGAATGGTACTAGCGCCAATAAGCCACTGAATCCCATATTCTTTACAAATACACATTTCTTTTTTTCTACAAAGGCAATATGTTTCCATTAGAGAATAATTAGAAAATACAAACAGGGCATTAAAAACTGCCATATTCATGCCCTGACCGGTTTGGCTCAGTGGATAGAGTGTCGGCCTGCGGACTGAAGGGTCCCGGTTCTATTTCGGTCAAGGGCATGTACCTTGGTTGTGGCCGCATCCCCAGTGGGGAGTGTGCAGGAGGCAGCTGATCGATGTTTCTCTCTCATCGATGTTTCTAACTCTCTATCCCTCTCCCCTCCTCCCTGTAAAAAATCAATCAAATATATTTTTTTAAAAAACCTGCCATATTCCCATATACCCAGAAACAATCATTAATAGCATCTTGGGGTCTCTCTCTCTCTCTCTCAAAAAGGGACTCTTACTCTATATTCGGTTCTATAACGCACTGTACAAAATTTTTGCAATAAAACACTTGCTGGACATTTATTTTGTTCCAACTAGTTCCCAGTATTGAATATTTATGTTCTACCAACATTTTCCTATTATAAATATAAAAGGGGAATTATTGCTTGAAAACAAATTTGCAATTTATAAAAACAATTTATAAAGAATATAATCATAATCTGTAGTTTGACTATTATGAGATTGTTTGCTTAGGTAGAAAGAGAAAACTATTTTAAACATAAAGTAAAATGCCAGGTCTTTTCCTATCCTATTCATTTCTTTTGTTGGGGAGCAAAAAGCACTGTAGAATTTCTGAGCTGGGAATGCATGCAGGCCAGAGCCGGGGAGGAGCGTGATTTGCAGGCTGTACTAGAACCGTCCTGCTGCCCTCTCTGTCGCTCTTCATGGAGTCAGACCTCTGATGAGAAAGCTGGTCCTCTGGAGGGTGCAGAAGGGTGACATGGAGACAAGGTGCCTTTAAGAGCGGACCCATTACTATGGCCACTTGGCAACCATTTCTCATATGTTATCTGCTAGAATGTTTTTGACTACTAGTGGCTGGACTTCCATTGGCTTTAAAGTGAAGAAATGTATTATCTCACATAACGAGAAGTCCAGAGGGAGGACAGGCTCCCAGAATAGTGAGATAAGCCACTCAGTGATGTCACCAAGGTCTCAAGTCCTTTCAACACTCGGTCCCGCCTTTCTGGGTGTTGGCTTCATCCCGAGACTGGCTCCCTTCTTGGTGACTAGGTGGCTGCCAGAGGCCACAGAGCTGCCTGCTGCCTTTTCCACGTTTGGCAGGATATCAATTCTTTTCAGCTTAAGCAGACCAGTGGTTTCAATACTGTTGTACGTTAAAATCATCAGGAGTGTTTTTGAATTATTCATGTATTAATATTATTTCATTTTAATTTTGTTTTATTTATTTATTTATTTATTTATTTATTTACTTACTTACTTACTTACTTATTTCCTATTGTATTTTTTAACTGTCTAGGCCTTATCTGTAATTTAAAAAAAAATTGATTTGGTTGAGAGAGAGGAAGGTGAGAGAGAGAGAGAGAGAGAAACATCGATTGGTTGCCTCCTGTATGCACCCTGATTGGTAATTAAACATGAAGCCTGAGTATGTGCCCTGACTGGGAATCAAACGTGCCATCTGTTGGTGGTATAGGACGACACTCCAACCACCTGAGCCACACCGGCCAGGACCTTGGCCTTATCTTTAGAAAATTAATTTATTAGTCCAGGGTAGGGCCCAGCTGGAGGTAATTTTTAAAAGCTCCCAAGTGATTCTCAGGTACAGCCAGGACAGAGAACCAGTGGATTACACTGGTTTAGGTGACCTGCCTATTGCTAGACTGACAGTCACCAGGATAATACTGATTAGCTTAGGAAAATGGATCTCAGAATATGCTCCCTTCCCTCCCCCCCCCCCGCCCCCCCCCCTGCCCCCAGCAGAAGCAGCTCCAGGGAGCCTGTCAGAAATGCAAATTATCAGGCACCACCCAGACCTATTAATTCAGAAACTCTGGGGGTGGGGTCAGCACTTTGTGCTTTAATAAGCTTTATTCTGATGGACTCACTGCCTCAGACCAGTCAAGCTCCTTCTGTGAAGCTGGGGAGCAGGGAAATGTGTGAGCAAAAGCTGAGGTTTGGGGCAGTGAATCCTGGGGCACTGGACCCTTTAGCACTCCCTCCTCCCAGCACAGGCCAGAGACAGAGAGAGGGATCAGCACCTGAAGCCGGGAGCCGCCTGGCTGTGCAGAGAGGGCCTCTGAATGTTGCCACCAAGCCTAAGTCCCTGCAGTGGGCTCTTAGGAACAGAAGAAGCCATGTTCTGTTGGTATCCAATCCTTTTACCCCAGGGGACTCTCTAGAAGTTTCTGCAGGAGCTAAAGGGCTGAAAAGACTGACTTGGCGTACACTTTCCCGAAAACATTGTGAACTAATTTTAACCACAGCGATATTTCACTAGGGTCCTGGAAAAGAAAAAGACCATTAGGTAAAAACAAAGGAGATCTGCATACAATAAGGACTTTAGTTAATAATATATCAGTATTCATTTATAAACTGTGACATATGTACCATACTCATGTCACATAACAACAGGGGAAACTGGGTGTGGGGTATATGGGAACTCTGTGAAATCAACTTTCTTTCCTGTAGATCTAAAACTGTTGTAAAATAAAAAGGTTCTTTTAAATACGACACATTAAGATGTGAAATTCTAACAGATGGAAACACCTTTGTAAAGGGCTTGTTAAAATTAAGCATAAATGTCTCTTTAAAATGCTTCACATTAATATAACCTTGACACTGTTATATTTTCACGATTGATACCATGTTTTTTTGCCTTGTTTTTAGCCAGGGCAAATGCTTGTTGAACATTTTTAGTTTAAACAAGAGCTGAATTTGAAACTATTAATGAAATTCCTGATATGCCACATTCTCAGGATCTGCACATGGCCAGCATTATCAAAGAGCTAATGGAAGAGGCATAACCTTGTCCATGTGCTTAGGAAGAATTAAGAACATATATAAAAGGTCACTTCCTTTCCCCTCAGACTCGGAAAGAAGGAGGGCGGCTGGACTCCACGGGGGATGGGCTATAGTCAAAGGCATCTTACTCAGAACCCAGTTCATAGTGAGCTCAGGCAGACATCCCCCTCAGGCGCTGTCCTGTTGTTCCAGCAGCTCCATTTCAGTTAAATGTGATTCCTGTGTCCTGAGGGGTGACCCATGCAATCCCGTGGACAGAGGGGTGGCTCATTACCAATGACTCATCTCAGCAGAGTGTACATGAGTGGAATGTGCAATTCCTGGAAACACTGGGCTATATTGGAATGGAGCAAGGAGCAAGGAGCAAGGAGCAAGGAGCAAATCTTATAGTTTGGAAGGATCCCCTCAATGTAGTCCCCTGAGTAATTTATGGTAAGTTTTGCTTACAAGTACCAGTAAGGAAACTGATAACTAAGATGGTCCTTGCAGGGTCAGAGTGTTATAATTAAGAGTCATAACAGAAAGAGGACTGAGGGGCAGTTCTGGTGGGGGCGGCCTCCCCAGGGCAACATGCCTCTCACTAGGCCCTCCTTCACCCCCTTCCAGAAGAGGAGCAGAGGGAACACCAGAAGCACCTGGTGCAGAGCCCCAGTTCCCTCTTCATGCCTGTGACACGCCCAGGACGCTATAAAACCACCACTTGTTGGCCCTGTACAAAAGGCTGTTTCCTGTGTAGGCTGCTCACTGTCCTCTGTCGGTCAACAGGAGGAAAAGCAAGGCTGACAGAAGGATGCTCTTTCAGAAGCAAGCAGCACTGAAAGCACTCCGAATCAAGAGGAGTGGGGAACCAGCCCAAGGAACACATTTTGGATAAAAAATAAAGTACTTAAGGGCAAAACTGTTGCCGTGCCAAGCAAGTAGCTCGAAATAATGTTCCCCCTGATCTTGCTATGCTGGAATCTCTCAGATTTTTTCCATCATTGTTTTACACTCTCAATATGTGACCTTGAACACATTCCTTAGCCTCTCTCTCTCTCTCTCTCTCTCTCTCTCTCTCATTTTTATCTTCACAATGGGGAATATTAATAGTACCTATTTCTTGGCAGTGTTATATGAATTCATCAAAGTAATGTTTACAACACTTTTAGAAAAGTGCCTAGAATATGGTGTTAACAAAAGTGTTTGTTTAATAAATTAATAAATGAATGAATAAGATAGCCCTTGCTCACACTGAAGTCATTCAATGCAACAATAGACCTCTTGATGATATCGCATGGCAAAAACACAGAAAATAATGCTCAGGGAGGGAGCCTCAGGCATGGCAGGACATTGAAGGAGAAGAAGAAACAGAAAGTTTTCATGAGAAATAAAAGTGAATGTGATGGGAAACTCCCATATTACTGGAGGAAATGGAAAATGACGCAGCCCTTTCGAAAACAGTTTAGCAGTATCTCAAAAAGTTAAACACAGAGTTACCATATGACCCAGCAATTCCACTCTTAGATGTATACCCCAAAGAATTGAAAGCAGGTACTCAATAACCAAAAGATGGAAACAACCACATGTTCATTAGCTTATGAGTGAATAAACAAATGTGGCCTATCCGTATAATAGACTATTATTCCGTCATACAAGAGAACAAAGTGCTGATAAATGGTGCAACGGGGATGAACCTGGGAAACATTATACTGAGCGAAAGAAACCAGACACAAAAGGTCCCACGTCCCACGATTCTACTCATAGGGACTATCCAGCATTGGTAAACTCATAGCCACTGAAGGCAGGTTGGTGGCTGTTCAGAGCTGGGTAATTGGGGAGTAACTGCTTAATGGGTGGAGGGTTTTCTTTCCTGGTGGTAAACATGTTTGGAACTAGAGAGTGGCAGTGGTTGCACAAGTTTGTGAATGTACTAAATGCCATTGAATTGTTCAGTTTATAAGGGTTCATTTTATGTTTTGTAAGTCTTACATCATAAAAAATCATACATACGTAAGTGGGACCAGAGTGAGTGCTGTGTTTGTCCTGGTTGAGAATACAGAACATTCCAGACTCCTCTTCCACTCACCAGAAACCTTATTTGAGAAAGTTATCTAATGGGCATTCCTTCTGGGCCCTGGTTTCCGTATCTGTAAGAAAATGAAAGTGGACTAGGTGATTACGAGGAGCCCTTTCATTCCAAATTCTAAGGCAGAGAAATTCAACACCTCTCTTTCCTCCCTGTCTCATCCACATGCTTGGAAACAACTGCATCTGTATTGCAGATGTATACTGGAAGACAATGAATGTTGTTGTAATTAAATTACAGGGAAATTAATTTGTTTTAGTTATTCGTTGTAATATTAGTTATTACAAT
Organism: Myotis daubentonii; assembly: GCF_963259705.1. Taxonomy (NCBI): domain Eukaryota; kingdom Metazoa; phylum Chordata; class Mammalia; order Chiroptera; family Vespertilionidae; genus Myotis; species Myotis daubentonii. Next base: position 88,296,454 of record NC_081840.1, on the reverse strand, counting down.
GACACAAATTAATGGGCAAATAACTGAAACAAATGCACGTTAGCAATTAGCTTGGAGTTTGCCACTGTGATACTTAGGCTCGGAGCCCGTGCACGGCTCCAGCCTGTCTGTGCCCTCCATGTAAGCACACACTGTGCTTTTGCCAGTCACAGTATCTCAAGCTCTCCAGCCAAGTGCAGTGCTGGCAGAATCACGTTGATTGGGAGGCCCTTGATTGATTAATCGATGCCCTTGCCAAGCAGGATGGTGACAAGGGATTAAATACCCTTCTGAATGGCCCACTCTTTGCAGCCAAGTAATCTAGAACAGCTCGAGGCCATCAATCATTAGAACATGCCATAGACCACTGCTCTAATTACAACTAGACTAGTTAGAACTTTACTCTAAAATTATTGAAATGTTATTTGAATAGTACGCCAAATTTACCCAGTCCTGAGACTTGAAGTCTGGGAGGTGGGTATGTAACTGTCTGCATAGTACCCATCACAGCATGAGTCCACAAGTTGTTGAGGACAGGCCATTGTGAACATCACTAATTCATGGAGTTGCTAGGAGTCAGAGCCGTCTCAGTGGCGCATGGCACACACACCTCCACCACCTGCGACTGCAGGTTACCCATCTTCTGTAAATTCCTTCCTAATGATGCCTAGGAGTCCCAGGTGCATCTACATAGACTTCAGCCGGAAGCATTTCAGCCTTCTACCAAGGTTTATCAGTCACCTCCCCACCCCTTAAATTCTGCTTTCTTCAGGGATATCTACTTTGGAGGTCTATAACCTCCAAAAGCTGCACCAACCAGAAGCCACAGTCTGTCCAGGCCCACATTATTAGACAACTACTGGCTGCTAATCTCAGGAGGTCCAAGCATGTGGGCTCCAGGCCGCATGGAGCAGCTGAGAGAATTTAGACAGTGCCTTGAGGCTGGCCAAGTCAAGCCTCCTGAAAGGTCATACCAACGGTGCCAATAACTTGCCCTCTTGGCTGAGAGCCTCTCTCAGTATAACTGGAAGTTCCACCAGTTTCCCATGGACTACTCTTCTTGAACGTTCCTTCTATCTACTTCTTTCCATCACGGAGCAGCAGCGTCCCTTTCCTCTTCCACTCTTCGTTGTTGGCCTGGACTTCATTCCGTTCCTCCTTTCATATTTCTCCTCTCACATGCAGAGAGGAGAAGGCTATAGGAAGGAGAATAAAAGTGAAAAAGCTGGAGGGGATTGTGTGCAAATTAAGCAATGCCTGTAAACCCTGTACATCCTTCTATTTAACTTAGATGAAGAACCTGAGTGCAAATGAATGTAAAATTAAAAATATGAAAATAGCTTTGCATCCAACTTATGAATCTTGTTTTCCTGATTTCGATCTCTGGTGTTCATTAGGAAATAAATAAGATAAAAAACCCATAAATCAGTCAGCTTATCTTTGGGTAACTAAAAACTCTTCTGGTGATATTCCTCCCTCCCTTCCTGTAGGGGAAGTGAGATGAGAACATAGTCTATCTTTTGGGCGATATACCTAAACTGGCTGTTACACAAGCATGTGATTAATTTTGAAGGCTGACTTTCAGAACACCATATTTGAGTAAACATGAAAGATAAGTCAATGAAAACATCCAGCAAAGCAAAATAGGTATTTTCCCGTTTCAATCAGATATCAGGTATGACCCAGCATTTCTTCATTGTGCATTGAACAGAGAGGGTCTTGAATACAGTAGAGGTTAGAGAAATGTTTGTTAATTTTAGTTAAAATGGAATTTCTCTCAGTCGCTCGGTGGCTTGAACTTCCTGACTTGAGGAAAAGGGAATAAGGAAAGGCATCATGATGGTAAAGCTAGAAAGAGATCACTACTTAACATACAGATAATTTGTTCCTGGGTTTATTACTTTGTTCAAAAGCCTGTGAGGTGAGCAGCCAGAATGTGGCAGTAAACTGTGCTATTAATTCCATTTATATTTTCAGAGCTGGGAGTCAGGTTTTCAAGTTTGTTCTTGGACTTTATGCAAAACATATGCAAATCTATAGCATTCTAAAATCCCGTCTCTTTGCCAGCCCCTCCCCTAGTCACAAACAGCCAGGGCTGCGGAGTGGTGGACCCCGGCGGGGGTGGTGGGCGGGGATGGAGGGGAGTGGGGGAAGGGCTGTCCGCGAGGCGGTCCAGGGGCGGAGCCTGGGCGGGGCCGGTGACGCGCCGAGTTGGCCGGCTGCGGGGCTGGACCTCAGCCTTTCCCCGCCTGGGGCCGCCGCCGCACCATTGGTGGCTCCGCGTCTCCAAAAGGGGCCCTTGGACTCCTCACTGGGTCAGTCTGGTGCTGGGTCGTGGAACTCCGCACAACTCCCGCTGGTCCGGAACTGGATCCCTTCTTCCCAGAGTTGCGGGCAACTTTCCCGTCTCCCTGGCGCTGCAGTGGCTCCGGGACCGGGGCAGCCGCTGGTAGCTGAACCCAGGGCCACGCTACCCGCGCCCCGGCTGAGCGCGCGCGTTGGTCTCTCTCTCTCGGTGCACGCTGGGGGTCCCGGAGCTCCGCTCTGCCGGGGAGATGCCTCTGGGACACATCATGAGGCTGGATCTGGAGAAAATCGCCCTGGAGTACATCGTGCCCTGTCTGCACGAAGTCGGCTTCTGCTACCTGGACAACTTCCTTGGCGAGGTGGTGGGCGACTGCGTCCTGGAGCGCGTCAAGCAGCTGCACAGCAACGGAGTCCTGCGGGACGGCCAGCTGGCCGGGCCGCGCGCAGGCGTTTCCAAGCGGCACCTGAGGGGCGACCAGATCACGTGGATCGGGGGCAATGAGGAGGGCTGCGAAGCCATCAGCTTTCTCCTGTCCCTCATCGACAGGCTGGTCCTGTACTGCGGGAGCCGGCTGGGCAAATACTACGTCAAGGAGCGGTCCAAGGTAGGACGCGCGCGGGCGCCCCACCGCTGCTGCAGCCCGCAGGGACCGGAGACATGCGGAGTCTGTTGTCTGTCGCCTTCGCAGGGCTACAAGCGAACTTTAGGTTTTAACCAAGAAGCAAGAAAGAAGTCAGTCTGGTCTTCCCATCCCCCAGGGAAAACCCATGCTAAGGGACTTAGGTGTATCATTATAATGACCTTCTGATAACTTTGAAATAATGCCTCTGGTGGGTGGTACAAGCCGGACAAGCTGTGGCTTTTTGGTCTGATTTTAAGACGTGGAGGTTCTCAAAAGTCCATACGAGGGACAGGTTGTTAGAAAGATTGTGTATGATCCGAGACACACGTGAACTCATGATCTTAACTGCCTACTTTAAAGTCACCTAATATTTGCCCTTCATTGATTTCAAAGGGGATTCCCATGACCGAACTTTTAAAGAATGCTGGAGACAGCTGTGATTTTGCAATGTGGCATTTGGTTTGTGGAGTTTGGCAGGTGTGGGAAGAGTTTGCCCTGTGAAAGAGTAGAGCTCCTCTTCACTTTTGAGTGCTGCCCTTGGCTTGTTGCACTCCGGACACTTAGATCATCTGTTTGACTGAAAATTCTCTCCTGGTGCTGAGCCCACACCACCATCTTCCCTTTCCTAACTTTCAGTTGATGGGGAAATCTACTCAGAACCACCGGTTATACCCTAACCGGTTTGGCTCAGTGGATAAGAGCATGGACCTGCAGACTGAAGGGTCCCGGTTCCATTCTGGTCAAGGGCATGTACCTTGGTTGCAGGGAACATCCCCAGTAGGGGGTGTGCAGGAGGCAGCTGATGGATGTTTCTAACTCTCTATCCCTCTCCCTTTCTCTCTGTAAAAAATCAATAAAATATATATATATATATATATATATATATATATATATATATATATATATATATATATATATATAAAAATACACCGGTTATGTGATCAGAATAGGGTAGTCAAGTACCTCTGGAAAGAAATTATGTTTCCGTTCACAGCCAGAAGTGACTCCCTGGGTAGAAATTTATCTTGGAAACATTTGGAGGTAGGTTGGCAGAAATGTGGGAACACGTCGTGCCATGTACATTCATTTGGGGTAGTCTAGCCACTCAGTCTTTTCTACAAATGACAATCCAGCCTGCTTTCCAGTGGCAGTTCTGAGAGTGATTTGCATTTCTTTTATTGTGGACTGGTCAAGGGGCACTCAGAACTGTAGAAAACTTGCACTTTAACACAGCGAGGCTACACATACTAGCGTGAGAAGGAAGGTGAACATTCACCTCTGTACCATTCTTTAACCACATGGGTAGTATTTCTCAATTTAAGATTCATCCTCTGATAACATACCTTGTCTCATTTATTCCATAAGCTGAGAGGAGCACTCTTAATATAGTGCAAGTAGTGAAGATTGCAAATGTATAGAAATGAAGGGGTTGGAGTGGGTGAATGGAGTAGAGGAGAAGTAGATTGCTTTCAAACTAGGGGGACATGAATAGAATATCAGAAGGCATTGTTATTAATCTGACACAAAAAGTAAATCTTAGAAGAAAATGCTGCTTTCTAACTTTTACTTTGATTTGGGGAAAATTCAGAGTTAGCAGGAATCAGTAGAAGATTGATGTTATTGTTTCTCTACTCTTCCATCGTTTGGGTGGTGGATGAGAAAGTTGTTTGTCTTGATCAGTCTTATATTTGCACCTTGCCCGTCTGGGTCCCGTGGGGGAGGGGAGGGGAGGGAAATGGCTAACCTCAGTATTTCAGAGGTGCTTTGTAGCTTCAACTTGGAAGAGCAGATGGCTCCTTACCAGTTTTTAAAACTTTCTTTTAAACTTAGGCTGAGGAATCCTCCCCTCCCCCCACCTCCCTCGGCATTCTAGGAACAGAATTCGCTTTGAAGGAGGTCAGAATTAATTGGCAGAAAGAGGTCACTAACATGTTTGAATGTTAAGTATTTTTATTTAGCTTTGACTTAATGAACAGTGGTAGGGTTTTAGGCTAGAATTTAACTCCACAAAGGGAATGAAAACCACTGTGTATGTATGGCTAAGGACAACAAGATTTATAGATATGATTTTTCAATTATGGATTATCTTCTGGGTAGAACAAATAACTTTTCAGTTAACCCTTTCAGTTAACAGAACATGACTGTGAATTGAAAAGAGGAGATACATCTGTTGTCCATGGAAGAGACATCTGTCTGCCCATACCTAGATGTCCAACTCCCCTTTGGCTATTTTGGCACAAAACTCTTCACGCCTTCCCTTTAGAAAAATCACCTCTAGATTGGGATATTCCCGACCAATGAGAACCAAATGCAAACCAGGTTTGAGCAAACAGTTGTTATAGTAAATTCTTTTCAAAGTTTGATTTGCTTGTATAAAGAAGTCTCTTTAGTAATGTCTGTGGCCTTGGGTCTCTTGTTTGAAGTTCATTATTAAAGCATTGTAGAAAAACACATTGCATTTCTACATGATTTACATTAGTTTCACCTTAATTTAACCTATTTACTTCTCTTCCTTCAACTGAGTACCTTACCTTTCTGCTTCCCAGAGTAATGATGTAGACCCACTTTTTTCATACCCAGTTTTAGAAAAACTGAATTTTTAAAAAGCAGAACATGTAAATTTATTTTAAAATTTTATTTGTAACTTTTTATGAAAAATTTCAAACATATTAATTTAGAGAGGCTAGTATAATGAACTCCCATCCCCCATTTCCAGCATTTGCCAATGCATACATTTATTTTAGATCAATTCTTTTTCAGGTACTTTAAATTTCTGTGCTTATTAGTGTATTGACTCTAATTAAGTACTTTTCCCCCTGGATTTTTAAAGGTCATTGAATAATGTAATAATGCCCTTTATCTCAATGAAGCAATAGCAAAGGCATTGGTAATAAAATAGGAATATATACTGGAATTGAAATGGAAATTGTGGAAGAATATGGAAATAAATATTCAAGGGTTCCCTCTTCCCAGCCAAAAAGGTTATTACAGGTCAGAATTTATCTACCTCCACTTTGTTGGAGAAAAGTCCTAGGGTGGTGAAGACTCTGGGGCAGTGGTTTCCTATAATGTAGTACAGCAGTATGGCGCCCCCTAACTGCAAGCATGATCATTGCTTTCAGGCTATCAAAAGATTTATCTGTTACTTCCTTTTGGAGACTTTAGACTATATCCAAGATAAATATTGGTTATAAATTGCTCCTTTTGTTTTGGCTGCCTAGAAATGGCTGTTTTCCAGCGAACATGTAACTTATAGAACCGAATGTTCTGCTTGAAGCATCTCATTATAGACTCACTAGTGAGGAACTAATAACTACATTTTAATGAGCAGTTCGCTCTGTCTGGCATTGGGCTAATAAGCACTTTAAAAACACTGTCTGTCTGACTTAGTCTTCAAAACCACAATCTTCAGCAAATTGAGTGATTAAATCATTTACCAAAGGTCACAAAGTCAGTGGTAAGAAGCAGTGTATCATAAAAGTTAGGACAAACTCACAGATACAGACAATAGCATGGGAATTACCAGAGAGGAAGGGGATTAGGAGGAGGTAGGAGAGGGTACAGGAAGGAGATTTGACTTGGGGTGGTAAACAGCACAATTTACAGATGATGCATTACAGAACTGTACACCTGAAACCTATATAATTTTATTAACCAATGTCACCCCAATAAAGTTAATAAAAAATTAAAATAAAATAAAAGTTAGGAGCTTATGCCGGGGGTTACTGACCCTGTAGGTAAGTTGCTCAATTTTCACCAAGTGTAAAATGAGGGATAATAATACTTTAAAGCTTTTCAGGGAGGGAGCATTAGATAAGATAATGTACATAAAATTCTTAGCAGGATTCTAAGCCTTCATAAATGTTATAGGCTGTCAGTGGAAGTCTTGGGATTCTAACCCAGTTCTGTCTGACTCCAGAGTTTGTGTTCTTGACTATGATGCTCCTAGTTTTCATCCTTTCATTTATTCAGCAAGTGCTCCTCAGCGCGGGATACTGCGCAAGGCTTGAGGTACAAAGGTGAGCAGGCATAATCCCTGCCTCCTGGGGCTTAACATTCACTTATGCATTTGAATGCAGGACCCTCTAGTTCACACTTGATTAATTCTCAAGCCTAAAAAAGAAAAAAGACAAAGCCCAAACATTGCAGTGGGTCAGCTACATACATTTGAGGAAGAAAATGGCGGGCTGTGCTAATGCTTCCCTACTGTTACTGGCAGGGAGAGTTTGTTAACAAGGCTGCTTGCTAGGACCCCTGACCGGAGGAGTTCTGGCCATGGGGTTGTGTGGGTTGTATTGTGCACAGACAGATCAGTCCTCCCGTGGGAACAATGCAGAGAAGTGATGAAACAGCAATAAGTTATGAATAAAAGAAAAAGTGTTGTGAAGTGGTGGGCTTGTTCCTTTGCTATGCAGCAATAAGTTTGGCCCACCCTTCTCATGTGATGTCAGGAGTATCCCTTACTCAGTGGAACTTTTCATGGTTGCAAACTGCTTTAAGCAAAAATGGGATAATGTATGTTGAAGATCAGGCGCTCTCTCAGGAGCCAAGTGCAGGAAATGCAGTCATGGTTCACAGAAGAGCAGGCAGAGCCATGAACTATGAACCAGCAAGTCCTAACTACCCAGGGCAGCTTGGGTGTTAGTTCTTTTCTCTGGCGCTTGATGGCCTCCATCGTTGCTTCTCTGCTCATGCCCTTTATTTCTCCCCCGCTCTCCGTTCCGTCCAGCTTTTTCTGCTTTTCCATGCAGGTGGCTCAAAATGGCGCCCTCCCCCACAGTGGCCACCTCAGCCTCAGTCTGAGTTCAGCAAACACTTGACCAACATTTAGAATCTCCTTTTCATCAGCCTTGGTTGGGGAGGTAGAGGGGCATGTGAAAGCATAGATCATAACTATGGTTGTCTGGACCCCTGAGAAGTGCAGTGCTTAAAGCGTGGGGCTTGAGGACTAGATCCAGAAACGGTGTCTGTAATTACAAATCTGAAAAATCTGTCTGAGCTATTTTAGGGGGAGGAGGCACTGAGTTTGAAAGACTGGAACATTTTTCTGTAAGGATGTGAGGGATTCCTATAAAAGGTTTTGTATTTAAAAATAACTTAGCTCTTGGAGGAAGGAAATTAATCCAAGGAAATAATTTACAGAATTCAGCGTCAGTGACAGCGAAGCCAGTTTCTCCATTGGGTGGTTTTCATAGTGTCTTTTGTATGTTCTGTTGAGTAACACTTGGGAACAAAGAAAAGAAGATAGGCGTGTGTGCATATGTGTTTGTACTTTATAATTTCTTCTGTTCACTTTTGGGCCACTGGCCACTCAATCACTACTTTATCTGCTTGCAGTGAAGTGGGAAGTCAGGGGGTATCAATTTAATTCATTAATTGACAAATTGTTAAATGTCTTGTACTGTGGGAGACCTGTAAGTGGCTGGGAGAAGGGAGGTTAAAAGTGATTATAAAACCACCTAAAGAAGCTAAAAGTTGAGTGGTGTGAAGTGATTGTCACCAACTTTGCTTTCTCTTTTCTAATTAAACTGCACTTTTACACTGCTTAGTCATTTTTGTTTCTCTTCTTCAGGCTTTCTCCAATTTCTCTATTTAAAATTAAGTGATCAACATTAGTAACCAAAACTATACCGAACTTTAATGATACAGGTTTTTAGAGCTAAAGAGAGGTATCAGAAATCACATCTCTCCAGTCATTCAATCATTTAGCAGTTTTAATATTTGGAGAGATGAGATCTTGCAAGGGATTGGGGTCCTGGGCCTAAGCAAAGGCACTTTAGTGGATGGGGGCTAGCCTGGCTGGGGTTGCTCCCTGAGTCAGGTAGACTGCGAGACAGGGTCGGTAGGTTAATTCAGCTGCATGAGCATTTTAGTTGTGAATTTCAAATATCATTCTAATTTTAAATTGACAAACATCCTTTCATGGAGTTATATAAGCCTATCTGTACATTCAACTTCTGGGTGTCATGAATTATTTCCTTTTCTGACATCACTCAGCCCAGAGCAATTTTGTACATTCTTTTCTTTCTTTCTTTCTTTTTTTTAGAAAAAATATATTTGTATTGATTTCAGAGAGGAAGGGAGAGGGAGAGATAGAAACATCAATGATGAGAGATAATCATTGATCGGCTGCCTCCTGCACGCCCCCTACTGGAGGTTGAGCCTCCAACCTGGGCATGCGCCCTTGGCCAGAATTGAACCAGGACCCTTCAGTCCACAGACTGATGCTTTCTCCACTGAGCCAAACCAGCTAGGACTGTGCATTCTTTTCTGATTCCTGACTCTGACTAGAAAGATTTCAGATTTTATAAATAACAGGCAGCCTTGCATGTTACGGCTCCATTCTGAAAACACACCATGTGTGGAAGACATCTCCGATAGCAGATGGGGATAGGGTTTGTCCCATAATGAGCAGGGCACCTCTGAGAAGCATCTCTAAGCACCCCAGCATCGTGCATTTCATTAGAAAGCTCAGAGGGCATCTCCACTGTGGGCAGCCTTTGCTGAGTTTGGCAAGACCTCTCTGCTTTGGACTCACCTTTGTAGCTGCAGGTAAATTAAGTGACATTTTGACCTGTGCCTATTGAATACTAAGGAGCAGCTTGCGGGCTCACACTATGAAGATTATTAATTCTTTGTTAATTGTTACTGCAACAGACTTGGTAATTCCTTTGTAACACCACTTTGTAGCTGTTAACTAATATTGCTCCAAGAAATGGGTGTCATTTTTCTGTAGTGTTTGTCAAATGCACATGTTTTGACAGTAATGATAGTTCAGATGTATTCTGCTGGGCAACTGCCAGGGGTGCCCAGCGGGTAGCTGAATCCAGAGGCACTGGAATTGTAAGTGTGACAGGCAAATCATTTTATGATGCCAGACTAAGGAATTCAGCTTTGGCAGATTGCCCAGAGCCGTTGATTTGGCTCAGATTCAGAGCTATGTGTCCATTTGCCAAGAGATTAGTTAGCTCAGCTCATTATATGTAGAATTTATATCCCACTTCCCTCTATTATTTCAGTCTTCTACCAGTATGCCTCTTACCTTAATTTTGTATCTTTTGATATTGGGATTTGTGGATGAGTTCCTCTGTTTGTTTTTGGTGAGCTGGTAGTGACTGTTATATTTTTCACCTCCTGCCCCAACCCAGTCCCAGTCTTACAGACACGTGGGTTTGCAGTTGTATAATGCAGAGTTTCAGGTCTTATGCTGGCTTCATTCTGTACCTACTTACTGAGAGTACTCCATGTTCAGTGCCATGTCAATACCTCCTGATTAAGTCAAGACAATTTTTGATTCTTTAGGAGATACAATGATCAACATTTCTTAATTTCTGAAGTAAATGTATCAACCTCATATTAAATATTGTTTCCTTCCAACATGAATTTCAAAATGCAAAGAATCAAAGAATCCGACAGCCATCTTGATTATTTGCCAGTGGGAAGAAGACAAAATGGAAAACTCAGTTCCAGGTGTCAGTGATGTCTATTTTTGGTTCTCTAAGGGAACTTGAAGTTGTTCTGGGGTATTCAGGATAATACTCTTATATTTGAGTATTGCTTGGAAGCAGTAAACATACAGTGTTTTAAGCAGTTTGAACATTCTTTGGACCTTGCTCTGTGTTCTCCAGACCCAGAACAACAATCTGCCTTGTGCCCCTCCCTCCAGATCCCCTCCCATTTCTACTCATCTGTCTAGTCAAACTGAGGGACTATTACTCAGAAATCTCAATACCTTACACAAAATTGACGGTGAGTCATTTCGTTTGTTTGGATTTTGGATGGCTTTTTTCCTATTCATATTGTTTTTGAGTGATGGGAGTAGATAAATAAAGCCTTTTTAAACACAAAATATTGAAGATTCAGGCAGGAACATGCAATATTATTGGTCAAAGTTTGGCCTATTTTGTGCCATTTTCGCTTTTTATTATGTTTGTTTTTTAGGTTCACTGTGGAGCCTCAAGTTTTGTCTTTTCTTAAAAAACTGAATTTTGTTTTCCTTTCCTAGTAGAAATCCTTGAGGAGGAAAGTATTTTAAAGAGACTTAGTTTAACCATAACTCACCCGCCTTTTGTTTTCATTCTCCCTGTAATCCATTTTCATGTGCTTTTGTCAGAGTGTGAACGGCCCCAAACCCATCTCTAATCGTGCAGTCTCTATGCTTAAAAACCCCCAACCGGGCTCTGTCCCTATTGTCCACTCTGCGTGCTGTGCACTTCCTAGTGTGCCACGTAAGCCCTTCCACATCTGACCCCAACTGACCCCATCTGACCCCATTGACCTTTCTATACTTAATCTGCTCACCTCTTTCCTTCTCTCCCAATCCCTGAAATGCTAGGAACTGATTTTGCCAGGCACATGGAGCTTCCCATTGTTTCTATTCTTCAGGACCCATCTTAGTGCCTTCTCCATGAAGTCTTCCCTTCTGCTCCCTAGAACTCTGTGGGTGGCTCAGTCCAGGCTGCCCTAGTACATTTATTTTTTTGGCTGCTTCCTCTAATCCAGCAGTTACTTAAAAATTCCATTAAGGCAGATATATAAACTTAATATATACTTTCAGTGCCTTGAACAGTCTTTTACAATTCATAGGCGCTTGTTGACTTAATTTCATTTTCAAAAGGAACTTTGATTTTAAAGGATGTTAGCATGTCAAAAAAAAAAAAAAAGGTTTTGCAGCATGGTCCCTAATTTGACGTCATAATGTTTAAATATTGTATTACATTAACATGCTACGAGGAACCATCTCAAAGGAGGGGCTTTAGCTTTGTGAGATTCTTTCCTCCGTTTTGGAATTCCATGCCTGGCCCTGGCTTTGGAAACTCACCATAGAAGTACAGGAAGCAAGACACAATAGAGACGATGAAGATGTCAAGAAGGCAGTGAATGAATATGATGACATCCTGGGGACGTATATTCCTGTATTGATGGCCCAGGCAGAAAATCTACTGGAACCTCGAAAGTTATTCAGTGGTAGAAGAGATCTTTCGCAAATCTGTGGAATTCTGCAATGAGCATGATGTGTGGAAGCTGAATGTGGCTCATGTTCTCTTCACAAAAACAAACACAAAGACGCCATCGGTTTTTATGAGCCTGTAGTCAAGAAGCACTATGACAACATCCTGAATGTCAGTGCTACTGTATTGGCTCACCTCTGTGTTTCATACATTATGACAAGTCAAAATGAAGGCGCTGAGGAGTTGATGAGGAAGACTGAAAAGGAGGAAGATCAGCTCTCCTATGGTGACCCAGATGAGAAAAACTACCATCTGTGGATTTGCTGATAGGGACACTTTACTGTGCCAAAGGAAATTATGACTTTGGATTTCTCGAGTTATCAAAAGCTTGGAACCTTATAATAAAAAACTTGGAACTGATACCTGGTATTATGCCAAAAGACGCTTCTTGTCTTTATTACAGAACATGTCAAAACACATGATCATGTTTTGTGAGAGTGTTACTCAAGAATGTGTTCAGTTTCTAGAACACTGTGAACTTCATGGCGGGAATGTACCTGCCATTATTGAACAACTCCTAGAAGAGGAAAGAACACATATTGGAAAGAATGCAGTCACATATGAATTCAGACAGTTAAAAGCTTTGATTTATGAGATTATAGGATGGAATATGTAGTCATGTCTGATAATGGCTTGCATCATAATGGCTTTATATCTGTGTTTTATACTGTTTTATTTGTATTTAGCCATTGGCATCTTTACTTTGTTACATGTTGAACTTTGTACATTTTACAATTATTTAACTAAAAAAAGAAGAAGAAAAGAAAAGCCCAGCTGGTGTGGTTCAGAGGTTGAGTGTCTATCCATGAACCAGGAGGTCACAGTTCGATTCCCAGTCAGGGGGTTGTGGGCTCAATCCCCAGTAGGGAGTGGGCAGGAGACAGCCGATCAATGATTGTTTTATGTTTCTATCTCTTTCTCCCTCTCCCTTCTGATTCTCTGAAATCAATAAAAACATATTTTAAAAAGAAAAAAAATAAAGAAAAGTGAGACTAAATTTTCATCTGAAAGGGCAAATAGGTACTTTCAGTGCCTCTCATTGGGTTCCCGAAGAGAGCTGGCTCTACCAGCAGTCACACCCCAGGGAGGGTGACTGCCATGACAGTAATCCTCCGCAATTGGACAGAGTTACAACTGCAATGTTTCCTGCCAGCTTGAGGGATCGCACTGCTGAACCTGTGCCAGAAACTGCCCTAGGAATTCCCCTTGCTCCCTGCAATCCCCACCACCTCCTGTTCTCCAAGTTAATAGTGCAGCTGACTGTTTACCTTTTATCTCTTAGGGGGAGGCATCGCTCCAGAACTCTTGGTTTTGCCACTTTTTGTGTCTGATTCTCATTTTCTATGTTTGTAAAATGGGGCTTGTCTCTATCTTGAAGGAACAGGGGGGCAATTAAATTAACCATTCCTGCTCCCCAGACTCAGAGGCAGGCACGCCTTTATTTCTAGTCCCCTTTCTGCTCCCCAAAATACTTTACACATTTCTCTCAGATGGTCTTTTGACTTTCTACCACTCTTGAGAGGTTTTCTGGATCTCTCCCCTCCTGAAAGCCACAGTGGGTCTGCATCCATTGTGATCTAATGAATGTAATTTTAGCAAGTTCTGTATTCAGTGAATGCTGATTAACGTGGTAGTAGAGGGCGGAGATGTCTCCTAAACAAGTGTTGCACCTAGTGAGGAAATTTATCCCATCCGTGTCTTCCCCAGGAAGGCACAATTTTGTATTTACTTGAAAAATTTTTCTTAATTGGTAATTTATCTCCTGACTTTGAAACAAGGCTGAGATGCTTGCCTGCTGTGGACCTGCGCTGACAAGGACAGGTCCTGGAGGGGCTGCTTTCCTCCCATCGAACCTTGCAGGGGCAGAGCAGCCTGCGGCTCAGACTTGAGCTGACTTTTGACCAATTGCATGTGAAGCAGGAATGGGCCCTGCAGGGGCTACGAAAGTACACTGAGGGATGGATCGGGCCTGTCCTGCAGTGAGTAACCGAAGCAAAGACGACTCGGACAACTAGTTAGTGCTTTGCCACAGGATTCAGAGTCAATTTCCTTTGCAAGGATCCTTGCTTTTGTTATACTCCCAACCCTCACCCCCCCCCCCCCCCCCGCCCCGAGCATTTAGTTCATAGACTCAATTGAAAGCACACTCATTTTTCATATTTTTGCATTTTGTGATTTTTCTATCATTATGGAAAGGATGGTAGGCCAGGGTAAGAGGGAATCAAATACTTCAAGTGGAACTGAAGATCTTAGTTCCCTCAAAAATGGGTTGAATTGATTAATGTTAGACATTAGATAAGCGGTTCTCAACCTGTGGGTCGCGACCCCTTTGGCGGTCGAACGACCCTTTCAAAGGGGTCGCCTAAGACCATCCTGCATATCAGATATTTACATTACGATTCATAACCGTAGCAACATTACAGTTATGAAGTAGCAACGAAAATAATTTTATGGTTGGGTCACAACATGAGGAACTGTATTTAAAGGGCCAGAAGGCCGAAACCGGTTTGGCTCAGTGGATAGAGCATCGGCCTGAGGACTGAAGGGTCCCAGGTTCGATGCCCGTCAAGGGCATGTACCTGGGTTGCAGGCACATCCCCGGTGGGAGATGTGCAGGAGGCGGCTGATCGATGTTTCTCTCTCAATGATGTTTCTAACTCTCTATCTCTCTCCCTTCTTCTCTGTGAGAAATCAATAAAATATATTAAAAAATAAATAAATAAATAAAGGGCCAGAAGGTTGAGAACCACTGCATTAGATAGACTGCCCTGGTAGAATATGATTTGGTTATTAAGGCCTCCCACTCTGCAGCCAGGCTGACTGGGTTCAAAAAGACAAGTTACCTAACCTCCTTCTGCCTCAGTTTCTTCATCTGTAAAGTGGAGGCAGTAATGGTTCCTGCCTCATGAATATCGAATGAGGTAAATTTGGGAAGCACAGCACTATACAAATGTTTGTTCGGTGAGTAAATATGCTTACTGGATTTCATGAGTTCTAATTCTAACTGATTTGCTGTGTGCCATTTCTTTCATTCAGCAGAAATATTTTTCCAAATGCTGAAATGCAAATGTAAACGTAAGATTTGGTTTTCTAAAAAGTTTTTTGCCTTTATTTTTTCCTAGCAGTTTTAGTGTTCCAAGTTAATAGTTTTAAAATTCACTGGGAATTGCAGGCAAAGTGTTTTCCTGGTTTCTCTTTAAAATATTGCTTCCAGGCATTTTTCAGGGCATGTTTTGATTGGTAACTATATTTTTTATAGATTACCCATTAATAAAACCCTGTCTTAACATTTGTATTTAAGTTATCATCGATTCCCGAAAGTATTTCAGGATTTTCTTCAGATGAGAATTTAAAGACAGCCATACTCTGACATTCCGACAGCCACAAACATCCTTTTTTTTCTGTTACACTTGGAGCCTTTAGAGAGCTACAGGTACAGTTTTCTTTTTCAGAGAGGGTGGTTTCTCACATCAAAGGAAGTTAAATATTTTGACTCCCTATCCCCATGTAGCTTTAGGAATTACTCATGAATTTGTTTATCTATAGAAATAAGATAACTTCTAGGTCCATATAACTTCCAGGGTTAATGACTTCTGAGAAATGAGCAGTGACTCATGCAGATGACTGCTGCTCACTCCTGCCCCTCCCCCATCATGCCCCCACCTCTGGAACCAGGAAGTTAAATGAGGTGATATGTGCAAAGCACCACCTAAAGTGCCACCTAGCTCCATGGGTCCTCAGGAAATGGCAGCTGCTCCGATTTGGAGAAGCGTATCAGGATGGATGTGGTTAAATGCCTCCTAAAGTCCTTAACCCTGAGCCTGGCTTTTACCGATTTCATAATTGCAAGGAAACCTTTATTCAAAACATGTCTCCGGTGACTGTGGTAGTGGCAGGGGGAGGGGCGGGGGATGCTCTCCTATGCTTGTTCCCTCCCTGGTCCCGGGCTGTGTGCTCGGGTGTGGGCTGGCTGCCACCCTCACGAAGCGCACGTAGCCCTGTCACTCAGCCGTCACCCCGCTGGCTGGGAGCCAGGCCGCCACTGGAAGGGCTGCCTTCCCAAACCCAAGCAGCCTGCATTGATAGGTGGATGTTCCCGGGCCTGTTTACTGTGCTTAATTGCAGGGCTCTGGCTGAATCCCCTCCAAGAGGAAGAATTAAACACAATTCAGGGAGGAATGACAATAGTCTCTCACATTCCTGGCCTCTGAGTGCTTCAGCGGCTTCTTGGGTAAGGGTGATTTACTTAAGTTCCTGCACAGAGTGCAGGAGCCCTGGAATAGAATCTTGATCTAAAGCAGTTAGACGTTAAGGACCTGTGAGTCCTCTGTGACTGCGTGTATGTGTGCACATTTCCAGGGGTGGGGCGGGAGCCCAGCTCTTTAATGTGAGAGTCTCATGGCACTGTTTTCACTGAGCTAGGAGAACTACATAGAAGGTTCCAGAGTCTTGGCAATTGTTGATGGTTGTGTGGATGACCCTGGATCTAGGACCCAGTTCACAGTAGAGTCAAACAAGGGCACCGATGAGAAGGTCTACCTGGGGACAGGTCTTCAAGTAAAGATGAGACAGTCCCTGCCAGGGTGCTCTGGCCTGACCAGGGGGCCGGCAGACCCACTTCACCAGAGCCACTGGCTGTAATGTCTTACTTTTCATTTTCAGAATTACTGAAGGTCCTGCCTTCCAATAACATTCAGGAGTGGGGCATGGTGATGACTGTTCTGAATTGGAGATGAGGTTATGTGTGTCAAGCGGTGTTGCGGTATGTGGGTTCAGAGGCATTTGTAGTGTGGAGGTGGGCAAATGAGGGGGCAGAAGTAGTTCTCAGTCTAGAGACAGAAGAGTAGAAAGTACTTCAGTAAGTAACTTGGGGTTTGCTGAAAGGATTACAGTAAGTCCTCAATGTTGTCAATAGGTTCTGCGACTTTAAACAAAACCATGTATAATGAAACCAATTTTACCTTGGGCTAATTAACATAAAGAGTTACGTTCCTATGGCATCTCAACAATGTTAAAACAAAACGATGGTAGTCAAGCGGCTGCTGTACTTAACCTGCCCGGTATTTGACTGGTGTTCTCAGTCTCCGGAAACTTCTAGTCAGATGCTGAAACGTTGGGAAGGGGAATGTGGGGACTGGACTCAGCTCATGTTGTTGCCCCCCGAAAGCATATTTCCTATTCCCTCCTCATTTTGTTACATTAATCTTTAACTAGAGGCACTAGGAGGAAATAGCGAGGCCTCTCTTAACCAGCAAGAGAGATGACAAACAAGATGCCAAGAGAGCTAATGACAGTTT
This sequence comes from Myotis daubentonii, assembly GCF_963259705.1. Classification (NCBI taxonomy): domain Eukaryota; kingdom Metazoa; phylum Chordata; class Mammalia; order Chiroptera; family Vespertilionidae; genus Myotis; species Myotis daubentonii. The sequence continues at coordinate 88,279,237 of NC_081840.1, read as the reverse complement.
GCACAAAGTTCCCTGCTTTTTTCTCTGAAGTGCCTACATTGCCTACCGCTCATTTCTTTAGGCCAAGCTAGATGCAGTGAGGATGAATATGTACAAATTCTAAGGCACTTATGAAGCTTTTGCGTTGTTCATCATCACATTGAGAGCTCGCTTTTTTGTTTAACTTCGCATAAAGGAGGCGGCTGGCAGCAATGTGAACTTCGTTTAAGGGCATCTCCTTGAAACTCCCGGAGAAAGCTTTGCACAGTTGTCATCAGCTTGTGACGATGCCCTGTGAATATTGTGCTGAAGTAATTTAATTTAAGTGGCAACAACGGGCCCGCAAGGTGTCCTTGAAGAGGACATACCCCTGGACAAGGAGGATGGGGAGAGACCGCTGCCTTCCAGTCACTGCCCTTGCAGAGGATCTGTGGAGTTTTCTTCACTCCTTGTCACAGCCAAATGGAAAAGAATGGAAAATGACATTTTGGCTTAATTTATCTTTAGTGTTATTTTAAATTTATTGTTGAAAGTATTACATATGCTGCCTTTGTGTGTGTGGTTTTTTTTTCCCCATTGACCCCCTCAACCCTGCACCTGCCCCTCCAGGCCTTCACCAGGCTATTTATTGTCTGTGTCCATGGGCTGTGCATATCAGTATATAAGTTCCTCGGTTGATCTTTCCCCGGGCCCTCCCCCAACACCATCTTTAGTTTTTCTGTTTGTTTTTTACAGAGCAAAACTTGCCAAGATCATGCCTCTTCCCATTTCTCTCTCCCACACCAGCCTTTCCTGTGGTGCCTGCACTTAGCACTTTGAATACGTAAAGATTTTTTAATTTTTTGTTTTCTATTAAACTAAGAAAATTTCAATTTTAGAGCAGCTGCCAGCACATGCAGTGCCTTTGTTCCAGTTCTTAACACCTCCCTACAATGAATTACCAAGTGAGGCCCCTTCCCCAGCAGGTGCCTTAATGAATATAGGACATAAAGTGTACAACCACGGGCTGCCCTGCTCACTGTCCACTTTAAATGTGCGTGTTAAAATAAAATATGTGCTGAACACAAACCACCCTGAAAAATGGCCCCAGGAATATAGCCTTTGGCACCTCCATCCACAGCTGACTAGAAACATTGGCAAGTTTGTCACCTAGGCTGTTGTCACCCGAATATAAATTATACCCACTTCTGGCCAGAAAACTTCAGCTGCTTTCCCCACTAGGATAAGTTGCTTGGCTCTTTTTCTAAGCTAAAGCATGTGCATAGTCCTGTGTATTTCTTCTCAACTCTCTCCACATCTAATTCTCCAGGTAGTTGGTGCCTTTTGGTGGAGTGGGGAGGATCCTGGGTCCCCTTCTCTTTGTTCAGAGTGGACACGGGGGAAGGACTTGAGGGGAAGAAGGTGTGGGGGAGGCATGTGGAATGTGAATGGCACTGAGGGCAAGGCTGTGCCTTTGAACAGCAAACATCTGAACCTGGAGAAGAGAGCAGGGAAGGTGCCCATGTATAGCCCAAGAGCTAGTGCAGGGTGGCTCGATTTCTTAGGAGATCTCAGACAGTGATCTCCAAACATAGCCTGTTTTTTTTTTTTTTTTTTGAGGCCCTAATTTTAAAATTGGGATAAAAATATTCAGGAGTCTTAACCCACAAATCCAGTTTGGTTGTCTACGGCTCTCCTGGAATGTGAGGATTTTGTAATACTGGGCCCTCATTGCAAAGGAAGGTAAATTCCGTGATGCAGGTAGCATAGCATGCACTCCAGAGTTCTGACACATACGTCTATACATGATTGGCTTCAATTATTTGTGCTACTCACACGCTCTGAAAGCTGTTTGAATTTGCCAGCTCTGGATTTGAAGCTACAAATCCCTTAAGTAGGATCAGATCCCTGAAGGAGACATACTGAAGCCGCAGTTGAGGGAACAGAAGCATGCATATCATCAGCTTTAAAAATAGCGAACATTAGGCAGCATAAGGAGTATCTCCTTCGAGCCTCATAAACCCACTTTACAGATGAGAAAACTGAGAGGTTAAGTACAGGCTATTTTGTACTTAGGCTGCATTTTATTCAAAGCATGCTGTGTTCAAGACCATTCATAATTCAAAACAAACCCTTACAAAGATTGGCTGGTATTTCTGCATAGCAGTTAGATGGGTCTTAGCATTTGGCAATGGACCAAAATGCCAGTTTAAAGGTCACTCAGCCAGACAGCTTTGAAGTTATGCTATTTTTTGACACAATTTAAAAAATGAATTCCCATTTATTAAAAATTTTGCAAATAAAGTGAGACTTGATTAATATTTCAATGTGTGGAGCTAAAATTTACATAAAATGCCACTTTACTATAACTTGTTCAAGATCAAGTCATACTATTGAATCTGACTCCAAACTTATATGTGATGTAAAATACATTTCTATAAAATTCTGTGTTGTTGCTTGTTATTGGAGAACTAGTGAGCCTAATTGGAGGTTGGGGTGGGGCAGATATACCCCCTTGCTACCCGTGAGTCTAAAATGATCATCATTGCTACATGGACAGTGGAGGTTGCCAACGCCAATTTTTGAAATGGTTTATCCGTGGAATCAAGCTGTAGTTGGTTTCAATCAAGAACACTCTATTTAGACATTAGAGTGGAAATCCTGGACTTTCATTTTTCAAGTTTACCTTTGGGATTGATGAGATCTGGTTGTTTATGAAGTCAGCTTACCAATAACCCTAATAGAGCAACTGTTTTCTTTTCTGCTTGTAGCATTTGGGGAGCACATTTTGTTACTTGTATTTGGCTGTTAAAGTTTATATATCTGTGTATATCTTCAAAGAACATACACATTTCCTGCCTGAACGTGACCGCCACAGTGTCTAGAGTACATTTCTTTGGTCTGGAGCCAGCCTGGGAGAGGTTCATCCCTCAGCTAATTTTCCTTTGGCTACAGAGCTGTGGAGAGGCTTCTAAGGTTGGTGGGAGGGGGTCCACATTGGGGTCAGAGGAAGGAATGGGGAATGCATAAGGGGATATGTGGATTAATGTGCACATCCAACAATAGAACTATCAGGCCGTCAGGGTAGGGCATTGGGGGCAACCAGGCTGGCAGGGCAGTTGGGGGCAAGATCAGGCCTGCAGGGGAGGGCCATTGGGGGTGAGATCAGGTCAGCAGGGGAGGGCAGTTGGGAGCAATCAGGCAGCCAGAGGCAGTTAAGGGCGAGATCAGGCCAGCAGGGGAGGGCAGTTGGGGGTGAGATCAGGCCAGCAGGGGAGGGCAGTTAGGGGTGATCAGGCAGGCAGGCAGAGGCAGTTAGGGGCGATCAAGCAGGCAGGCAGATGAATGGTTAGGAGCCAGTGGTCCCAGATTGCGAGAGGGTTGTCTGACTGCCAGTTTAGGCCCGATTCCACCCCCTCCCCCTGTATGAATTTCATACCGGGCCACTAGTAGAACCATAAGACTATGTAGTATATGGGTTAGTAGATCACACTGACATTGAAAATATTAATCCAGTCAGGAAGTTTTGACAAATACAAAGTCTTTAATAAATGAGACATCTTCCTGATTGGTGTCAGTGTCATTGCTTGGCCTATTTGTCACATGATAATTAAAGTGCTTTAGCTCTGTTGGTCTGAAGCATTCTCCTCCTTTACATACTCTAAATCCTTCCCCGAGCTTGATGAGGTTTAGATAGCAGCTCAGTTGACCCAATCAGTTTCCGGGGTTTGTTCCTGCCCTGTGCACAAATTGGCACAGAAATGAGTGACTCGTTAATGACGTGATTCTTGCTTTAGCACGCATCCTAAGCCTCCTGGTTTTAGACTGTGCCAAAGACCAGCAAATAGCTAGGAATGTGTGCAAGCCAAGACCCATCTCCTATGGCTGTTATCCAGAAAACACTGATAACATTGGCTGTATGAAGTTTCAACAGGCCCACTGAGGCCCACAGTGATTTCCTTCCATTGTTTTGGACTTGATATAGTGGCTGCAGGAACCAGGAGAAAAGGTGAAGATTCACTCTGGCCAGAGAAATTCTCTCTGTTCCTCTCCCTTGAGCAATCAGATACTTTGCTGACACTTAGAGGTTTTGTCCAACTGGTAAGTCCCCTGGAATGTGCTGCTAGCTCTTCTTCTGTGTGTGTTTTACAGATGCAGCAATTCATAAAGGATGTGCTTTTATGAGTTTGTATCTGATTTTTCAATATTTGAGTCTAAGTTGAGCCCTGAGATAGATGTGCACTTCATAATGCCCTAAAGAACTCTCTCTCTCTTGCTTTTGGGGGGTTGATGCTTAGATTTAGTCTTAGATCTTCTTGGACTGTCAGAGGCATGTAACTCAAGCCCCTCTTTATGGAAAAGAAACCAAGCCTGGAATCACACAAATAGTTGCAACTAGTGTGAACTAGGTGGCGGGCATCCAGACTATTGACCTTTGCCCTGGAGTTGAGCTGTTTGAGAATAGAAGTTTATGTAGCATTGATGGAGCACTTTTTCTTTTCACGGCTTCACGGTGGGGAGATGCTGAGATGGTAGGGAATGCAGCTTATAATTATTTGTAGCTTAAATGACTTTCATTTTTGGCTCAGTGGTGGCTCTTATAATCCCAATAGCTGCTTCCAGGGATGGGTAATTCCCTTGTCATTATTGGTGAGTTCATTTATCTCTCCTTCCCCAGTGAGGCCCATCGTTTCTGTTTGCTGCCGGCCACCTTCCCCCAAGCCATTCTTTGTTAAATCTTGATTGGAGTAGCCTCTAAATATTTCACCTTCTGAAAGATGTTCAAGCTAACAGCCTAACTTTATCTCTAAGATGACATTGCATTGACCTTTTAGATGTTCAAAGGGTAGGGGATGGGGATCGCTAGCTGCATAAGGATATAAAGTTTGATAGATATGGTGATTTTAGCTTTAAGATCACCATAAAGCCAAGTTACCTTCAGTCTTATTATTGTTCCAGAGGTATGGGTTTTTTTATTAAGTCAGTATGCCATGTGTGCGAAGTCTTTAAAGCTACATGCCTAGTTCATGCCTTCATGTTACCACTGGTAGTGACTTGGCACCCACAGCATTGAAGCTGATTCATTGAGTGCACTAGCACATTAGTTTGGGCCTCTATCCAACAGATTATTTTAGCAATATAACAATCCTGCCATTTATAAGAAAAAGTATGAACTGGATTGCTATATGTATATTGGAAGATAGGTTTTAAAAATGACAGAAATTTATAATGATTCAGGTAAAATACATACATACTCTTTGGAGGAAAGAGTCATTCACTAATTCATTCATTTACTTATATCTGCTTTTAAACAGACACCTCTATGTATCAGGCACTGTTCTAGGCACTAAAAATACATCAGTGACCGAAACAGGAAAAATATCCCTTTTCTCATCTTATGTTGCCAGCTCCAGTATCTTCTCTGCATCTATCTCATCTCTATAAAATATTTTAGGAATATGTCAGTGTCTGTGAAAAGAACTAGCCTTTTGCACTTTGCCTATGTTTTTCTACTCCTTGCTATAATTACTCCATAGAACAATTAGAGGTTTGTTACCCTCTTAACAGTAATTCTCAGGAGAATTTATAGTAACTTAATAGTAACTTTCAATAAAGTTTTTAGTATGACTTTCTGCTTTATTCCGACACTTGGTTGATACAGGTAGCACTTGGGAAAAGGAAGAGAACTTAAGGTTATCATCGATTTGATAATTATCAGTAGAAAGAAGACAAACATTGAGAAACATAAGCTGGGTGTCTGTGGCTTTTTCTAGGAATCAGGTCGACTGGTTCTATGCTAAAAAGTTAGGACACAGCTTCCCATTGACCCTTCCCTTTTCCTTTTGTCCTAAGCATTTTGTTGAGCAAGCCTGACCCTTTTCTCCAAGATATTTATAAATACAAATATCTTTTTAAAAAAAATATATTTTATTGATTTTTTACAGAGAGGAAGGGAGAAGGATAGAGAGTTAGAAACATTGATGAGAGAGAAACATCGATCAGCTGCCTCCTACATACTCCCTACTGGTATGTGACCACAACCAAGGTACATGCCCTTGACTAGAATCGAACCTGGGACCCTTGAGTCTGCAGGCCAACGCTCTATCCACTGAGCCAAACCAGTTAGGGCAATACAAATATCTTGAGCCCTAGTTCTAAAATCTGTGTGAATCAGGGGCACTTGCTAAACAGGCATAATTCCATACCTAGTGATTCCGATTTTGTGGGTCTAGGGGGGAAACTGCTATTTTAAAACGGATTGAAGAGAGGTGGGCATCCTAATGAGATGTATATGGGTTACATTCTACAACCATGGAAATATTGTTGAACCACTTTCTACTGGGCTGAGCCATAGGGATGACTTGGCCTTTAAGTCTTGTATGCTGAAAAGTCCAAATTTATGTACTGTGTGTGCGCTTAAGAAGCCAGCAGCCACCTATCGATGTCACATAGTACCCAAGGAGACTGTGTTACTCAGCTGCTCACTAGTGGGAGGAGATTGTCTCAGCTTTGTTAACCATCTTTCTTGGGGTTTCTTCGTAGGCAATGGTGGCTTGCTACCCAGGAAATGGAACAGGTTATGTTCGACATGTAGACAACCCCAACGGTGACGGCCGCTGCATCACCTGCATCTACTATCTGAACAAGAATTGGGATTCCAAGGTACTTGGAATAATGGGAATAGAGTGTGGGGTTAGAAACTAAAGGAAAAGAAGGGGGAGAGATCAACCAAAGGACTTATATGCTAGCATACAGGCCTAACCAATGGACACAGACAACAGGGGGTGAGGGCATGAGTGGGGGGATGGGGGGTAATGTGGGGATACGGACACAAATGTAAGAACTTAATCAATAAAAAAATTTTTTTTTTAAACAAAAAGAAGGCAGATGACTTAGAGGAGAGTTTGGAATTCATAATTCCCACAGATGCATCTTTTCTTTTTCAATCCCCTCCCATACCCCAGGGTACTAAAGTTGAGATGAAAATATCGGATATCAAGTTAATGTTACAGGAGTAGGTAGAGTCATTATTAGGATATGGAAGGAGTGCTTGATGAAGAGAGGGTAATTTGTTATTTTAGGGACCGACGTTTTTAGTGTAATCCAGAGCTGATGGGACTCTCAGTGCAGAATAAGATGTACACTTTTCTCTTCTAGCAGCAACATTGAGAGAATTCCACAAAAATAGAGCTGTGGGATAGAAACCTCCCCAAGCGAGGCTTCCCACACAGTCCTCTCTCGGGGTGATACATCTTATTGGTGGCTGCCTGCCATGGCTTACTGCGGTTTGGGAATGCCAAAGGCTTTATGGTTTATTTTTGTTTTTCTGAACATATAGATAGAAAGAGATAGGAAGTCTGGTTCCACACGTACAAACATTTGTCTGGAATGTGTATGCCTTCTGAGAGTTAAGGATGATTTAGGAGTCTGAGAAGTCAGAACTTTTTAAGCTTGTTTAGCTTTTGTACCTTCTGCACCTCCATGTCCTGCTCATTAGGGCAGCTGCCGGCTGTCGCTGGGCTAGGATATTTTATCTGGGGTCAGAAAAACCAAACCTGGGAAACCAGTGGCTCAGTGGCAAGGCTCATCTCGTCTCCCCTTGATTGTCCTTTAAAAACTTGAAAGGTGGTGTTACAGGCAAGCAAGTAAAGTTGTCAGGTCAGTGATAATAAATTGTGAAATATGAAATCATTCAACAAATAGTGGAGTGCCTGCTAGTGCCAGGCATTGTGTTGTGGGAAACACTGAAGTATGAGGCCTGCATTCTACCCTGCTATGGTTATCCTAGTCAGACAGATTGGGCATACATGTAAAATGAAAAAGTAATTCAATGAAAGTAATTCATTTATTCATACATGTAATAAAAGGTACAGATAAGGCGATCTGAGAGTTTAGGGAAAAAAGCATGTCACTTCCAACTAACAAAGTCATATAGGGGCAGAGGAAAGCTGTAAATTCTAATTGAAGGGGAGTGACTATTATGTGGGGCGACTATCCTAGGAAGCTGTTAATATTAGATTGAACCATACGAAATTGCTGGGGTTTTTCTGTAGGTCAAAATCTGTCGCATATTGGTGATCTATGATTGAACCCAATAGAACTCCATTTTGTGTCCAAGGGCTTCATGGGTGGCGGGTGGGAAGGCTTCCTTTGGCATGAGGTCAATAAGGAAATAGTTCTAGTCAAGTTTGAAATAAACTTTAATACAAAGTATGAGGCCGAAGTAAAAATGTAGGAGTCATATATATTCTTAGAGTGGAGATTGGAAGATGGCTTTGCTTTTAAACAAGTCTTAAATATCATTGTTAATTAACGATGTATGAGGCCAGAAAATAATCCTCCTTCTTTGTGGCCCTTAGCTACACGGTGGGGTCCTGCGGATATTTCCAGAAGGGAAGTCATTCGTAGCAGATGTGGAGCCCATTTTTGACAGACTCTTGTTCTTCTGGTCAGACCGCAGGAACCCACATGAAGTCCAGCCTTCCTATGCAACCAGGTAAGAGCCAGGGCCATGAGTCCGCGTGAGTAGTTTCTTGTACAAACACCAGTTCCTGGAGAATTCTCTAAACTTGTGTCCTATGCAGATGAGGGAGTAACCACACCCAAAGCTGACAGCAAACCTGTTTGGAGTCCATTTTAATTTTTCTTAAAGTGGAAGCTTTGGATTCTTTTTAAAAAATATACTTTTATTGATTTCAGAGAGGAAAGGAGAGAGAGAGAGAGAGAGATAGAAATATCAATGATGAGAGAGAATCATTGATAGACTGCCTCCCGTATGCCATCCACTGGGGATCGAGCCTGCAACCTGAGCTGAACATGTGCCCTTGACCGGAATCAAATCCGGGAACCTTCAGTCCACAGGCCAATGCTCTATCCACTGAGCCAAACTGGCTAGGGCGCTTTGGATTCTTTAGTATCCAAAACCTAACATGGGTTTGAACTATTAACAAATGGTTTTCCATTAGGTGAGCATATTGGATTCTAAATTTCCCAGAGTGTTTGTCTCTTCTGTCCTTTCTTCCCCACTCCTTTCAAAAACCTAATGTTGAACTGCTCCCCGAGAATGTTGGCTGTCACACCTAGGAATTCTGTGTGGTCAACTCTGGATGTGTTTATGAGTTGCCAGTTAAAAACAGAGAAAGAATCTTGTGAAAAGAAAGAGGAATTTGTTTTGACTTATATTCTTTTTTTTAATCATTTTCTTAGCATAAAATTGGTTTGGGCTCACTGTTCCGATCAGATCCCAACAATTGGATGTAAAATATTAAAATAATCATGTCCTTAGATCATACATGGGAAGATTTTCAGAGTAACTGAACAACTTAGCACTGTTTAGTATTAATCTAGAAACTCTTGATACAATCTTAATTTTGGATTCTGCCTTTCATTTGCTGTTGTTTTATGGTTGACACTGTAAATCAGGCAGTACTAGAGTGCTGTGAGTTGCAGCTTGAATTGGGAATAGCAGCTCTGGGCAAGGGGTGAGAACATGGGTAGAAGGATATTGACTAAACCTTAACGAGCCTAATTAAATGAAATTCATTGAATTAAATTCACACAAGTAAAGTTCTTAAGATTTATGTGTCCCCCTCCAGAAGTCACAGAGCTGAGCCCCACACAGAGGCACATATTAAATGTCAAAGTGGAATGTGCCCTAGGTGAGCAGGTAACTAATTCTACCACCAAAGCCTGCTTGTGGCTTGTTTAATGGGTACAATAATTGGACCCTGTGGCTTGTGCCAGAATTCCCTTGTTATTCCACAATCCCTTGATGGCTGGAGTCATAGGGAACATTAGCGAATGTTGATGGGAAGCCCTTGAAGAAAATCAAGTGCTAAAGAAATTTGAGTAGCTAACAATAGCTATAAAATGAAACTTTGAAAACTCATGCATGAAGCAACTCCTATTCCAGTCTAGCCCATAGATGGGATAAAGCTTATTAATGAGAATGCAGTAGAAAGCTTGAGGGCATCATTATTCCATTGCATCTTTGCCTCGGTGTCCAAAACTAAAGAAAGACAGCCAAGAGTTTTAGGTGTCTTGTCATTTAAATGAGTTATTCTTCAAAGCTTCACTCAGATGTCACCTCTTCTTCTCCGTGCTCTCCCCACTAAGTTGGGTCTCCCAGTCTTTAGCAGGATGATTCCTTTTTAGTCCTTTCTGTGTAGATCATTACAGGGCCTGTTACAGTATTTGTTAATTGCCTGTCTCCCCACTAGGGGCTGAGTTCCTTGAAGAAGAAGCAGATATATTCACATGATCATTTGAACTCCCATTGCCCACATTGATGCCTGGTGCATACTTGGAATTCCTTACACGTTTTATTACATTTAAATAGAATTGAAACCAGAGAAGTTTATTTTAAATTAAAATTGGAATGGATTTCTAAAAATAGGGGACATTTTAAATGTTGGCTGTATAAATGACTCCGAAGGGGGATTGTACTATGCATTTTTATTTTTTGGTAGTAATTTTAAATCTCTTTTCTTATATCTGCTTATCTTTCACAGATACGCTATGACTGTTTGGTACTTTGATGCTGATGAAAGAGCAGAAGCCAAAAAGAAATTCAGGAATTTAACTAGTATGTATTTGATAATTTTCTGTGACTTTTGATCAAGTCAATCTTTGACTTTAATTTTTTAAAAAATATTCTCATCTACTCTGTTCATTCTCAGCTGTGCCTTAGCTTCATATATAATGACATCTTGATGGGCTTAATCCTGAAAGCCTAGCCTTAGCTCTGCTGGGAAAATCAGAAAAATGCAAAGGACATCCTTTGTGAATGCCTACTTTTGCCTGAGAGGTTATAATTGATGGGAAATTGTTAACTTTTTATTATTAATGTTCACCCGTCCAACATAACATTAAATGGTGCCCATGATTTTGTCACATGGCAAAGGAAACATGATGGAACCCAGCTAGAATGGTTCATTTATTGGTGTGAGACTGTGACTCCCAATATAGAAACTGGGCTCATATAATATAAACTGAATATGACTTAAGAACTGTCCCCTCAGAACTGTAAAGCAGCATTTCCCCAAATACCTTGTACAGAAACACTAATCCTGCTGGTCTTGCCAAGGGGGTTTATGGGAAGGTAAATCCCTGGGCCCTACAGTATGGGAAATGTTACATATCGTATTCCTCTCTTAAAGAGCCACAGTGCCATTGGCATATTAACCAAGAAAAGGTAATCTAAGAAATCCTGCAGTAAAGGCATATGTAATGTTGCCTAACTCATGACCCATTTGGACTATGTGCCTATCAAACACCTAAGAAAACACATTTTGCTAAACTCTATCAGGAGGCACTCTGCTCAATTTTGTTCTGTAAGATGGGAAGTATTTACTAGAGCTTTTTGGATGACATTTGTGATATTAAACTCATCGGATCTGACTCCTTACCCTCTTCATTTTCTTTTTTGTCCCGAATCCAGGGAAAACAGAGTCTGCCCTCACTGAAGACTGACTGTGTGCTCTGAATCCGCTGGCCTCATTCATTTTAGCAATGGCTTCTGAATTCTCTTTAAGAGTTGAGACCCAAAGAAGGCCTCTTCAGTGAATTGGTGATGTGCAACCCCCTCCTGCTTGCGTCATTCACATCCCTGTCTTGCGAATGGTACTTTGTGTTTTCTTGCCAAGACTGCATCCATCTTCAGACACTCTCTTTGCCAGATGAACTCATTGTCTAACTCTGAAAACACCTGCAGACGACCTCTCTTGCCAGCGGTTTAACTGATAGATTTGGTAATACTGTCTATCAAACAAGAGCCCAGAAGCATGGGCGAGGGAATAAATCTTATTTGCACTTTATGTACACTTCCTGATTTGAAAGGAGGAGGCTTACAACGAAGAAAAACTGGTGACAGGTGCCACAGAGGGGCATCATTGAAGCCTGTGACAGCAAGAAACAGGAATCTGTGCCACCTGAACAATTTCCAGATGTTTCTAATCCAGGGCTGTTGGTGTTTCTGGAGAATTATCACAACCTAATGACGTTCTTACCTCTGGAAAGGGCTGCTGTCTCCGTCACCCATTTATAAGTGTCCTGTGGGTAGATACGCCTTTTTCCTTGTCCTACAACCTGGACTTTTGGGTTCTGCCTCATTTTACTGAACATATGACTTTCTGATTTAAAAAAAAAAAAAAAAGGCAAACCAGGTGTTTTCTATTTTCACTTCTTACCTGGGGAACCTAGTTCCTCAGAGGCAAAATCTAGACATTAATTGTTTGATTGCTTTGTTGAAATGGAATTTGAATTTAAAGCAAAGGGGAAAGATGTACCTGGTAGTTGAGCGTCAGCGACCTCTGATACTGGTGTTGAAAGATCTGGGCCTACAGATATACAACAAAGTGTGTGCATCGCGAACGCTTTGCGAGCGAGATAGAGTTAGAAATGTGGACATTCTCATTCTTCAGTTTCCTTTTCAATGAGCTCACCCTTCTTTAACAAAATAAAATAATTTTTAGAAACAGGGTGCTGTATTTTAAAAAAGGAAATGGAAATAAAACAAACGTCCTGAAAGGCTTGGTTGAGTTCTTTCATGGTTCCTGTCCCGAGGTGCCTTTTTGAACAGACTGGGCTCTGCAGACCCACTGCGGTGGGCAGTGTGGAGAATCGTGGGGCTTGCTGGAACTGCTGCAGTAAGCACTGACCCTGGAAGGGCTGTGCATCGAGTGTCTGCTCTTTGAAAGTTACTCTTCCTAGTTTTCAATTCCATTTTCATAATTTAAAAATCATTCAATTCTTTGCTTGAAAATCCCATGAACTTTAAAGGGCCAGGAATATTTTCTTTGGCCATTTACAGACTTAGCAAGAAACAAGCTTATTTTTTTTTTCTTTTCTGGTTTTAGAAAATTTCTAGCTAAGACGTGTCTTCATTCTCACAACTGCTCCTTTTTTTTTTTCATGGTACTTACCACCTTCTACTATGTAATTTTCTTATTTATTGTGTTTATTATTTTGTATCCTTCCTCTAGAGCAGTGGTTCTCAACCTTCTGACCCTTTAAATACAGTTCCTCATGTTGTGACCCAACCATAAAATTATTTTCGTTGCTACTTCATAACTGTAATGTTGCTACTGTTATGAATTGTAATGTAAATATCTGATATTCAGGATGGTCTTAGGCAACCCCTGTGAAAGGGTCTTTCGACCGCCAAAGGGGTCGCGACCCACAGGTTGAGAACTGCTGCTCTAGAGTGTAAGCACAAAGAAGACAGGGATTTTTGTATGTTTTTAATCAACGGGATGTATTCCCAGCACCTAAAATAGTGCCTGACACACAGCAAGGACTTGTTGAATAAACTCGTTCTCCTACCTTTGCATGTCAATGGTCTGATTAATTTCCTTCATCTTTGGCAAGAAGGACTCGCTAGAATTTTTGGACATACATCTCTCATTGTTGACTTATAAATCTAGGCTAAGAGTTTTAGAAAGCTTTGGTCATCATGTCATTTCACATTTGTTTACCTATTTGAACAGGTCATTGACCACTACGCAGCTGAAAACTGAATGAAGAATTATACCCTTTGGTAACTTCCACTAATAGCTTCAGACAGGGCAGAACACATTCCTGACTTTGAAACAGTTTTGAAAAATGTCATTAAGAGAGAAAGAAAGAAGGTTGTTTCTTAGGAATTCATAATCTATACAATTGTAACTAAGATTTTTTCCTGTGATTATTAATGTCATGGGAATGACAGACTATTCTGAAGGAATACCATGTTTCAATAAAATGCCTTATATCTTTCATTTTGCTCAATATTTTGACTTATCAAAATATCGAAACTTTTAGGCCTTGCTAACTCCTTCCAGACAAGGGTCCTATAAACTAATAAACTATATATCAAATCAACTTTTAATGCACTGAGTTTTTCCTGGATGAATTTGAGTTCTGGAAGACTAACCTGGAAAATACAGCTATAATAGTGTCTGCTATTTTGCTTCACTGACAGCCCACTTAGGGGAGGACTTAGCCTTGCTAAAGCAATATTATTTGGCAAATAATCTGATCAATTTCCTTTATATTCTTGGCAATGAAATATTAAGAGCCTACCTCAGTGTTACATCATCTATATAGTGCAGAGTCCTTGGCAGGAGATTATATTTTGAACCAAATATCCAATTTCGTGGATATAAGAGGTCTTACTAAGTGCATTAAATAGATCTTCAGTAGAGTAGTTAATACCAATTAAATGCTAAGCTGTCTGAATCATGAGTTATCCATTCAGACATGATTTTGTTTTTCCTTCTTTAAATAACTCAGATTTTTTAGAGGCTGGGACATCCTAATTTACTTTGGCCATTCAGTCTTCAAATTTCCTGTGTTTCAGAAAGCAATGATGAGAAATGCCATGCTGGGTCAGCAGTTTGTGTAAAATGGGATTTTGGACATGTCAGGTACTTTTATATTGATAACTATGAGGACAAGCACAAGGGATGTTCTTAGTAAAGTTATTTCAAATGAAAATAGTACAAAATTGACAGTTTCAGTCTTGAATCTTTTGAGTGGCATGACAAGAATACTGAATAGCTAGTTGGTTAGAGACTATTGTCAAAACAGTGGAAATAAATAGTTATTTTTCAAAGGGAAGCTGGCTATAGTTGAACTCTTTTGGATAATATATGCTCCTTTATATTAAAGACCCAATGTACTTTTAGACTCAGTCTACTGTCCAAATGTGATTTTTTTTTTAACATGCTGCTGTTTCACCGTGTTGGCAGTGTAGACCCTTTGAGAGACTGGATTGCCATAGCCTGTCTCCTTTATGTTTACAAGGCCAAGTTCAGTAGCTAAACGCTCATGATATAAAACAATTGGTAAGATAATTCTTAAGCACTCAGAGAATACCCGTATGCCATGCCTGTTCTACATGTTGTCACATGTTATTTGCAGCCTCAGAGACAGTTCTTCCTCTTTACAGATAAGGAAGTGTACTCCAAGTGGTTAGGTGGCATGTCAAAGGTTACACAGTGATGAGGTAACACATCAGGATTGACTCAAGACTTCCAACTTCCCCAGTATTGCCTTTGCTGTCTCCTACCTGCAGAAGAGATGCCAAACAAAAGAGTGAATGGAATTGGCAGAGAGGGAGCTTTAAATAAATGATTGTTACTTGATATTTTTATATAATACTAGAGGCCCGGTGCACAAAATTTGTGCATGGGGGGGGAGGGGTCCCTTAGCCCGGCCCTCAGCCTCTCGCAATTAGGGACCACTGGCTCCTAACCGCTCACCTGCCTGCCTGATCACCCCTAACCGCCTCTGCCTTGGCCCCCACTGCCGCAGCCTCATCCGGAAGGACATCCAGAATGACATCCGGAAGGTCGTTCAGCTGTCTGGTCTAATTAGCATATTATATTTTTATTATTATAGATTTTAATTATCAACAAGGGTCTCGTGCCAAACATCCTAAAGGAATGTCAAGCTTTCAATATAAACCACGTGAACAGAAAACACCAAGTTCATATTTGAATTCTCTGTCAACTTTGCAAAGGGATCTTTCCTGCCTGCATAACAGACGGTGGAGGAATTTGGGTATATGTCCAACATTGGCCCCTCAGGCTAATGCTGGGCTTGAGCATATGGGGCGTGCTGTCACCAGTGCAGCAGAGTTGAGCAGTGTGGACCATCTGGAAGTGAAAACAGATTTGGATTTCCTGGGTGCAATTTGGAGACCTCCCAGCGGGCCGCAGTGCTTTGGGACATTTAGACAATGTGTAAGCTGCCACCCTTATGCCCTTATTGGTGGAAGTGGGGTATTCCTTTCCCCGCTGAGTGCTCGGGTTGGGTTCCTTACAATATCTCTGATAGATCCTCCCTTCCCCCAACTGGTGGGCAGAGTAACAGCAATCATGACTTAACCTGCAGCCTGGAAGTACCTGAGTGCCTAACCATGTACCTCATATGGACTATACATTAAGCCACCAATGAGCACCTGCCAAATACCCTAAGCCCTTGTTCCTATATGGACCATACATTAAGCCACCAATCAGCGTGCACCGAGTACCCTAAGCCCCCATCCCTCCCCATCCCACCCCTCAAAAGGAGTGCCCACCTCTGCAGGGGTTGCTGCTCTCTCCTGAGACAACTCAGCAGGTCTTTCTCCTAATAAAGCCTGTAGTCCTGGTTTTCAGCTCCCGACTGGTCTTTCATTCTTGAGAAAAAGATTTTCTGAGACTTGCACAAGAGGATAAGTGACTTTTATTTGTGTGGAATTACATTTCTGGGTTTCCAAAGCCCCATTTCCGTAATCCAGTCTTGGAAGAAGTGCAGCTGGGGATTCAGTAGAGCTAGAAGAAAAGCAGGGTCAAGGGTTTCCATTCCATCTTGGAAATGGGTCTGGCTTAGCATCAGGCTGCTTGCAGTCCATTGTCCATTCTGTGGGGAGCAAACGTAGGAGCATGAGAGCACAACCAAGAGCAACTAAGTGGGCCAAGAAGGAAAGAGAATGAACTCTTTTGTTTAGGAGATTAAATAACCCAACCTCCCCTGGACACACACACACACACACACACACACACACACACACACACAACTACTCTGGCCAATAATCTGTTCCCAGGTTGAAGTGCCTTCCCTATTTTACCCAGACTTTATTAGGCATGTGTGTCTATTCTCTCTCTGTCCAGTCCCTCCCGCCACCTCCCGAGATCCCTGGGGAATAGACCGGTGGCCCCCTGGGGAGTGTTAAACTGCAGCTTCCTGGCAAAGCTGCCCAAGTGACAAGCCTACAATATTTGGCCTTCCCTTTGCTCTTTTCCTGTTATTAATAACTAGGTTAATTACTACGGTGTCGGATGCACTCTGAGGGGGAGGAAAGGAAACATTTCTTTCTATTCCTGATACATCTAACATTCCAGCTTGGGCTTGGGGTAGAGCTGTCAGCGGAGTTCTGTTACTGACAAATGCTTGTATGTGATACATGGAAACTAAGAGAAGAGACTGAGCAAGGCCCTGGATCGCAGGGAGTACTTTTATCACCTCTGAGTGATATTGAGAGGAGATTTACAAACATTGTTGAATTCTCAAAGGCACTTGAGTGATCGCTACCTAATCTTTTTAAAGTGGCTTGTAGAAGGATGTCATTTTAATTTCTTTAAAACACAGGGCTTTTGCTTAAATACTATGAAAGACTGAGAGTTGAAGAAGCATCAGATTTCTTTCTTGAATCCTGTTTGTTTGACCTTTGATAAACTTAGCACTTAGAAAAGTCAGCTTTTTAAAAAAATAGTTGCTGCTCATGCTCCTGAGTGCTGAAATTTTTTCAGAAAATTTATAAAGACCATTTTGTGATTCATTTTTTTAAAGTTAGAAAAACATCCCAGAGCTGTTGTGTTTTATTGTCACAATTTTGCGTACACATTTAAGGAGTTGTGGAGAGAAATTTATTATTCTAGAAGCAGATAAACACTGGGTCATTAGAAATTAATTTAACAAGTAGTCTTTGTTTTTTGGCTGTTTAGGGGAAAATGGTATACCCCTTGTTAACGTAAAAAACCATTGAAACCTGTAAAGAATTTTTGTGAGTTTATTTGAGCCAAACTGTCGACATATGCCGGGAAGCAGAACCTCAACGAATTGAGATAGTGCTCCGGAGAATGGCAGGGTTACATCCGTATTTATACATGAAATTCATTGGTGACACATTCAAGGAGGTGGGATTAAGCGAAGTGGGGGAAACCTCTGTGATAGGATAAAAAGTAAAATGATGGACACATACTTAGGTGGGTGCAGGAACAATTAACATGACAAATGAAAGAATCTGCTGCATCTGTCCTGGGCCCAGCACACCTGGCCCTGCCCCAGGGGCTCCAGATACAGGGAAATCACAAGTTACCCAGACATCCCAGGGACATGTTATCATAGATGCAAAAAGACAGACGGGCTCAGCTACAGTAAAGGTTGACCTTATCAGTGAAGATATCGGCTTGGACGTAACTGCCCACCATAACTGCTTTTAGTTAAGGTTTAATTTCAGACCATCCTTTGTGGCTACTTTAGGTCTCCGGAGTCTGCAAAACTGCCATGCAGGCCTCTCCTGAGGTCAGCATGTGGCCCCTTTCTTTCACACCCTTATGATGGATGTCCGGCAGATGTAGATGTAGAAGTTGACTTGGGACTGAGGGATGGAAGGAGCATTTATCACTCCAGAGCTTCCAGGGGAATGGAAGTTAACACGGGGTCTGGGTGCAAAATCAGGTCAGATCTCAGAAGCGCTGTTGGAGGAGGTGGTGGTGGTGGTGATGGTGGCAGGGGGCGTTAGGAGTGGGCAGTTGCCTGGCGAGGATGAAGGGAACAGTAGTGAGCAGCAGGGAAGTAGTTGCCCACTTTCTGCATTCTGAAGCATTCATTGGGCCCAGGTTACCTGCTATAAAAATGCTGGGAAGTAGGAATTCCCAAGAATCTTTTCCAAAGACCTTTATTTATTTATTTATTTATTTATTTATTTATTTATTTATTTATTTATTTTTGGAAAAGCTAATAAATGCACTTGGAAAACCAAAAGCAAAGAGTTTGAAACACGTATAGAGGGGGAAAGGTCTCTTTCCCCATGGCTATCTGACTAATCCTGAAAAGTTAGCACCTCAAGAAAGGCCCTTCCCTGCCGGTTGGCACGTTTGCTTGGTCATTTCCTCCTATTTTTATGCTTATTCATCCTGTGGCCTGCGTTCTCCGTGACATGCCTATTTTTTTTCCACCCTCCTGTGGGGAGAGATAACATTCTCAGGACTTAATTCTCATCTAATACATTTTATTTTTAACCAGCCTCTACATCCTTTCCTCTTTGCTTCTTATTTTCATGAGTCTTTTCTGCCTTTTTTTCTCTGCCTTTTCTGGCTTCCTCAGAAGGTGTGAGCAGAACATCCGGATATAATATATTGCGCCGGGGTTTGGGGTCCAGAGCAGCTGCTCAGGGTACTGGGAACCTGGCTCAGCTTCTGAGGGCGGGGAAACTTTCTCCTCTGCCCACGTTCCTTCCTGTTTTAAATGGGGCAATTCACTCTTATCTCCTCCTCCCGCTCTGGGCTATCTGTGAATTTCCTTTTGTCTGTGAAGTTATCTTATCTTGATGAAGGAAACACGCTTTAAAAAAACAAGACAGCTGTGGCTTGCAGTGATTAGAAGGGACTGAATGTCCCCTTGGCAGTGGCCTTGCAGCCACTGAGGGCTCCGCAGTGTGACTGAGCCTTGACTTGACATGATGATTCTAGGATTGAGATGAATGAAAGCAGCCAGTGTCCACCCAAGTGAAGGGAAGGGGTTTTGTTTGTCTTGTTTGTCATGTGTCCTCTGACTGCGGCTTTCCCAGACAAGTATGTTAGGAGTAAGCTGACCGCAGCTAGGTTAAGTACATATACATTCTTTTTCTTTTCTTTTTCCGTCTTTGCCCTGACACGCCCCCTCCCCAAATATGACTAAATATGGTTATGGCTGAAAGTTCTCCAACTAACACTGGGGTGAAGAGAAATCTTTTAACCTGAGAGGGGCGTGGGGTTTGCAGTGCCTGGCTGCATTCCCCAGAGAGGGTTGTGCATGGGAACGTGCTCGAGACTTGAACTTCATGGCCTCCAACTGCATTTAGTTCTCAGTGGACCGGTCTTCTTTCAAGTATCACTTAGCTTTGTCACGCATCCCATATACAGTTGCTATGCATTTCCTATAACACTGTGACAGGTACTTGGAAACAAAAGCTACAAACAAACAGAGATCCACCGTGTAGCTTCACAGCATGGCAGACTAATATCAGAGGATCTAAGAATAATATCGCTAAGATGTAAGCACTTGGTCATGTACCAACCAGGGTCCTGGGAAGAAATAGATGACGTACAAATTAGGGTAATTGGAGGGGAGTTAAATAAAGGGACTTTTTTTTTTACCAAGGTGGGGAGGGTAAACCATCAGAGACAGCGAGCACAGAACCTCCCCAGCCATGAAGGGGTGGCCAGGTGTGAACCAGTGTTGTGGATGGGGGTGGGGAAAGGTGGCGCATCACCTAGTTCCCCACCGGCTGTTGGGGCTGTTTCTCTGGGGAGGGGATGTGGGCGGGGCAGGCCCCTCTAGATCACACAGGGTCTCATTCACTGTTCTGGTCCTTGTTAAAAACAGAAGTGAAATGACTGCACGTAGTCCCACTTAACAAAAGGTGAAAGCTGTGTTTTACTAAAACACGTACTGAAATAGTGGTAGGCTGCGTACTTGCCTCCTCACACGTGCACTGATTTGTGAGTCAGATTTACCATTGGACATCCTGGCTCTAAGTGCCTGAGACACAGGAAATAAGTTTCAGAAGGAGGTGAAGGTGGAGTAGAAGGAGGCTGGGGAGCTTGCGGGGGTGGGGGTACGGGGGAGGGGCGTGGGGGTGGGTGGAGGGAATGGCACCCTGCTGGGTGGCAGCAGCCTAAGGCACTTTTCCCTCATTTCCCAAGGTGGGCTCTGCCTCTGGTAAAGTGGAGGGAGTGGATGAGTAATGAATAATGGCCGGACTGAGCCTTGAGCTGTACAAATTAGATCATGTCTAAAACCCACATCGGAGCTGGTCTTGGGAGTGACCTGTACAAATGAAAGTAATATTATTATGAAGTTTCAGCTTCAAGGAGAGTAATTATATCATGGTCATTTCTTTTCTTATTAGATTATGGCCAGGAGCTTCTTAGGGAGGGGGGGAAAAAACTACTCTGTATTTACCGGACGTGCTAGTTAGCATTTCCCCCAAATCCCAGCCATGTGTTCTCCTGCTCCCCTCGTGCGCCCTGGAGGCAGCCTCTCCATAAAATCCACCTATTTCAAGACGATGAGCCACACCCACCACCTCTAAAAGCAGAGGCGTTAGTGACCTGCAACCACCTGAAGGGCTGAGCTCCTTCACAGCTGCTGCTCCTTTAAGGAAACAGCCCAGCGCGGGCTTGGAGGCGTCCTTAAGGTCAGCTGTTCCTCCCCGAGAAGCTTGAGTTCCTTCCCACCAGTTACACCTTTTTCGCCAAGACCACAGTGAGCCCGGCTCTGCCCCCTGCCCACAGGGTAGGCAGTGTGGCGGTGCACTGCGAGGGTCTGGACCCCGGAGCTGGTTCTCTAGTGTTTTCAAGCTCGGAAAAGGTGCAGCTCTGAGATAAGGGAAGGAAACTAGCCACATGGTGAGGCACTTGGGACATTCTTGAGTAAATGGTGCTGCTTTGGGGGAATTAAACAGCGCGAACAGGCAGGGAATGTTGCGAGCAGCTAAGCACAGCTCCGGGTGTGTCTGTGAGCTGTGGGTGATTCTCTTAGAGCAGTGGTTCTCAACCTTGGCTGCACATTAGAATCACCTCAGAATCTTTTTTTAAAAATATATTTTATTGATTTTTTACAGAGAGGAAGGGAGAGGGATAGAGAGTTAGAAACATCGATGAGAGAGAAACATTGATTAGCTGCCTCCTGCACACCCCCTTGACCGGAATCAAACCTGGGACTCCTCAGTTCTCAGGAGGATGCTCTATCCACTGAGCCAAACCGGTTAGGGCACCTGGGAATCTTTTTTTAAAATCCTGATTTCTGGGCCTCATCCTCCGGAAATTCTGTTTCTTTGTTACTAATGTTGTGGCCCCACCCCATAACAAAGAAACAGAATTTCCGGAGGATGAGGCCCAGAAATCAGGATTTTGAAAAGATTCCCAGGTGATTCTAATGTGCAGCCAAGGTTGAGAACCACTGTCTTAGAGAGGGCACTGGTTGCTTGGGGTGTGACACTCCATCCCCTGTACCTCACAGCAGTGGCAGATGGTAGGAAGGCACCATGGTTTATTGGAAACAACACGGACTTTGGAGTCAGGTCTGGTTTTGAATTTCAGTTCAGCTGCTTTTAACTGTGCACCTGTGTAAGGTGTCTGTGCCTCGGTTTTCTCTATAACTTTGCTTAATGATTATATGATAACTCACTCACACAGCATTTCCTGTCCCACCTGAACCTGTGTTCTGCTAACTCAGGGTCTTTGTGCCTGAAGGACAAATGCAAGTCTATTGAATTTGGATGTTGAGAGAGCTGCCTGGCCATTGTGGCCTCAGGAGTTGCTACCGGTAAATGGACAAGAATGAATGACAAGAGCACAGCCCAAAGTAGGCTGGAATGATTGCTGAAGCTGCCCACGGAATATTCAGAGAATATGGATGGCACATAGCAGGGCTTCCCCGGGGTCTGTCCTAGGATGACCATGCCCGGAATAAAGGGTAACAAGCAGCTCTAGCGGCACTCCTCAGGCAGCACTGCCTGGGGCTGAGCTCCACCGGGAATGAAGGTTTAGGGTACTGTTCCAGGTAAAGAGCCCCGGACAGCTGTGGAGCTGGTTGAAGGAAAAGGAGGTGCGATAGGGAGTCATGAAGTCAGACAGTTACCAATGTACTGCCTCTCAGCTCCAAATCCTCCCTTCGTTGCCTTGATCATGGAGTTCCTTTAACTGGACCGGAGGGCTGGAACAAAAGCATGGATGGAGTGTTTGTGTGAACTAATATAAATTCAAAGTAAACATCATTACATAAAAGGGTACAGTCTTTTTTTTTTTTTTTTTAGTTTTATTCATTTCAAACTGACCAGATCCGGCCCGCGGGCCGTAGTTTGCCCACGGCTGATAGACACTGTAGACATGTCTCCTTTGCCATTGGGCACATGCTAAGCTTCGTTAGGGGATGCTGGAGGGGCATCGCAGGAGGAAAGGGGAGTCTTTCTGTTTGCAGTGCGCTCCTGTTCTGCTTGCCCCAGCGTCGCCTGTGGAATATGTTAAAGGACTCTGAGTGGCCTTATCCTCCTGTAATCTAAAAATATATATATTTTTATTGATTTCAGAGAGAGGAAGGGAGAGGGAGAGAAACATCAATGATGAGAGTCATTGATTGGCTGCCTCTTGCACATCCTTCACCAGGGATTTAGCCTGCAAACCAGGCATGTGCCCTGACCTGGAATTGAACCCGGACCTCCTGATTCATGGGTCTACGCTCAACTACCAAACCACACCGTCTGGGCCTCCCATAAGTTTCATGCCAGCACCCAGCCCCGTGCTCAGCCTGAGGCTCCCAGTGGGAAGCTTCCTGACCAGCAACCTGTCCTCCACCCACTTTGGACCAGCACCTCCCTGGGCACCTGAAGCGCTGCTCCATCATCCGGTGGGCTGCAGCCTCGTTCTCTGGAAGGATGTGAATCTCAACCTGGGGAAGGAGTCAGCCTTCCCAGTTTGTTCTTCCTTTGTTACTCTTCCTCCGCTCTAGGCTGTTCTTTACCGCTCTGTATAGGCTCCCTGTGAATGGTTCTTCTTGTTAACCTTTCAGGTTGAAATTCCTACGTAGTTTCTATCTCCCACCTGGACCCTGACTGACTAGAATTGGTGCCAGGAGTGGTCCCTGAAGATAGATTCTCTGTTCCCCCCCACCCCACACAAATGGCGTTTTGGGATTAGTCTGGGTTTAAGTGCAGGGCTCCGCTCCTTGCCAATGGGAAATGGGGTGCGGGTAGTCTATGGTGTGCATCAGCATCACAGTGAATCAAGCTATCAACTGTGGTTAACTGTGATGCAACGCCAATGGAAATAAATGCCCCAGAACCCCAAGCAACTGCTGGGCTTGACTGTTATGGCAGTAATGATGACTACAAAGACTGAGATGCGGGGTGGGCGTTGCTGCGTATACTTGAGTATTTACAGAGAGAAAATGACAAGCTTGGGCCCTTTAATATAGCTTACCTCATGGTGTGACTATAGCACGTCAGTAGCCACAGGCCTGATGTTGCTGAAATCAGATACAAAATTTAATTGTGTGGGTTGTCAAATTATGATTGGGAAATTCACCGTGTGGCCAAGTTTCTTATGTTAAAGTTGAGGTTACTGACTGGGAAAGAATGAAAATCTGAAACTTGAAATGAGGATATCTGGTTAGATTTTGATAAAATTAACAATCTTGAGAACCACCCTCCCCCCCCCCCCCCAGCTCACCTCGAGCTTCCCTGCCCAGTAGAAGGGTCTTGCCCTCATATCAGAAGAGACAAACCTTCCTTTGCTTGAAAACCCCATGATAAGCTTATTGGGGAGCAGATTCCTTCACAGGGATGCTCGCTCTCCTCAAGGCCCGCCACAGCCACCCCTTGTTACCAGTAATTAGCCCTATAAGTACAGTCAGTTCCCAGCATGCTCCAGGACAGGAATCTCCTGTGACCCGAGAAGAAATCACTTCCACACTGAACGAATGGTAGCACTTTGCTACTGTATCAGGAGACACCTGGAGAATATGTATGGGAGTGGATTCCAAGGGTGTTAGACTTACTGAGGTTATGGGTTTTCCTCTTATGTTTCTACAACTATCCTAGATAATAAAAGCATAATATGCAAATCGGCCGAACGGCCAAACAGTGAGTGACCATCCAGACGACCATCTGGAAAACCATCCAGGACCACACTATGTATGACACCCACTGGCACCAGGCCAGCCAAGGAGGGTGTGATGTGATTGGTCAGGGGCCCGGCCATGGTCCCATGAATGCCCTGCAGAGGGAGGCCCAGGCCACCGACCAGTGGGCTGCAGCGGGTGGGCAGAGCCTCTCTCTGCAAGGGAAGCCCAGGTCCTGGGTGCCAGAGGGAAGCTGGTGCTGGCAGCCGGGGGAAGGAAGGCCTACTCTTGCGTGAATTTTGTGCATCGGGCCTCTAGTAAAATATACAGCTCTCTGCTTTATGCACTACTCTTTGCGACTATAATGATTTTTGTGGATTGTAACTTTTCAGAAGTAAAAGCATCTCTCTTCGATTTCTCTTAGTGATTGTTACCTTGAATTCTCTTTTGTCTGAGATTGATAGTGGTCTATTCATCATCCTTCAGTTAGCATTTTTCTGCTATATGTTTTTTCGTCTCTTTATTTTCAACATTTTGGTGCCATTTCATTTTAGGGTTATTTCTGATAAATATCCCATAACTTTGCTTTCCATATACAAACTATCTGCTATAGCCACTGAAATGTTTAGCTGGCATGCCATGTTTTACATGCTTTTTGTTTTCTTGTTTGCTTTGTTCCTTTCCTGTCTTTGATCAAATTTTTGCTTGCTTTTGTTCTTATTCCTGTTTTTTTTTTTTTTTTTTTTTTTTTTTTTTTTTACCTCTCTAGTGGTTCAGAAACAATGCACTGTATTTTTTTAGTGGTTAACCTTAAATTTTTTATGTGTATGTATTCTCTGGAGGTAATCAGAATCTGTAGCTCCCTCTTGCACAAAATAATCATGTTTGCAGTTTCTTCTTCCTCTATTCCATTCCCCTTTCATATGAAGATAATCTTAGATATTAGTTCTAAGGTTGTTTTCCTGTAATAATGACTTTTTAGAGGTCTTTTGTTTTAATGGTTTCCTTGGCTGCCATTGTTTTTTTGTATTCCAGGTACTTCTTTTGGATTCATTTTTTGTTTTTTCCTTTAGCATGAGAAAACCCTATAGTATTTCAGAAGGTGTTCATGGTGCTAAATTCAGGTCTTCACATGTCTGGATTTTTCCTGCTCTATTTTGAAAGCTACCTTGGCTGCTTGGTTTATCAATAACTGAGATTTAGGTTAAAATCTCTCACTATGAATGTGGATTCTTCTATTTCTCTTGGTAGTTATGTCAGTTTTGGTTTATATATATATATTTTTTTAAAAATATATTTTATTGATTTTTTACAGAGAGGAAGGGAGAGGGATGGAGAGTTAGAAACATCAATCAGCTGCCTCCTGCACACTCCCTACTGGGTATGTGCCCGCAACCAAGGTACATGCCCTTGATCGGAATCGAACCTGGGACCCTTGAGTCCGCAGGCCGACACTCTATCCACTGAGCCAAACCGGTTAGGGCTGGTTTATATAGTAAAGCTATTTTATTAGATATACACAATTTTGGAAATTTATTTATTTTACATATATACTAGAGGCCCGATCCACAAAAATTTGTGCACTCAGGAGGGAGGCGGGGTTCCTCAGCCCGGCCTGTGCCCCCTCGCAGTCTGGGACCCCTCGGGAGATAACGACCTGCTGGCTTAGGCCTGCTCCTGGGTGGCAGAGGGCAGGCCCAATCCCTAGGTACAGCCCCTGGTCGGGCTCAGAGCAGGGCCGATTGGGGAGTTGGGGTGCCTTCCCCTGTCATGCACAGAGCAGGGCAGATTGGGAGGTTGCAATGCCACCCTCAGTCACGCTCAGGGTAGGGCTGATTGGGGGGTTGGGGCACCGCCCCCTGTCACACTCAAGGCAGGGTCGATGGGGAGGTTGTGGCGCCACCCCCTGTCACAGACAGAGCAGGGCCCAACAGGGGGTTGGGGCTCCTTACCCTGTCACACACAGAGCAGGGCCAATCAGGGGGTTGGGGCACTGCCCCCTGTCATGCACAGAGCAGGGCCAATCAGGGGGTTGGGGCACTGCCCCCTGTCATGCACAGAGCAGGGCCCATCAGGGGGTGGAGGAGCTCCCCCTGTCACTCACAGAGTAGGGCCGATAGGGGAGTTGGGGCACTGCCCCCTGTCACACTCAGGGCAGGGCCAATGGGGAGGGGAGGTTATGGCTCTACCCTGTCACACACAGAGCAGGGCCCGTGGGGGGGGGGGGGGCGTTGGGGCGCCGCACTCTGTCACACACAGAGCCACAGGGCAATCAGGGGGTTGGGGAGCTCCCCCCTATCAGGCACAGAGCAGGGCTGATCAGGGGGTTGGGGCGCCTTCCCCTGTCACGAACAGAGCAGGGAAGATAGGGAGGTTGTGGCCCCGACCCCTGTCACACACAGAGCTGCAGGGCGATCAGGGGGTTTGGGCGCTGCCCCCTGTCACGCTGATCCCGGTGCCGGGAGGCCTCACAGCTCCGCTGATCCCGGTGCTGGGAGGCATATTATGCTTTTACTATATAGGATAGAGGCCTGGTGCATGGGTGAGGCTGGCTGGTTTTCCCTGAAGGGTATCCTGGATCAGGGTGGGGGTCCCCACTGGGGTGCCTGGCCAGCCTGGGTGAGGGGATGATGGCTGTTTGCAGGACGACTGAAGCTCCCAACTGCTCCTTTTTTTCTTTTCTTTTTTTTTTATTCTGGGCCAGCTTTAGCTCTGGCTCCAGCTCTGAGGCCTCTGCTGCTGAAAGAAGGTATCTGGTTTGTTTGGGTTCTATAATCGAAACAATGTATAACTCCAGCTCTGAGATCCCGGCTCGCTGAAAGCAGGTTTCTGGGGTTTTGTTTAGCTTCTATATTTGTTACAATGTTTCTTAAACTGCAAGCTCAGAGGCCGGCAAGGCAGGTAGGGAACGTTGGAGTCCTCCGTCACTGAAGCAAGCAAGCCTCATGTTAGTTTCAAGCTGCCTGGCTGCTGGCCACCATCTTGGCTGGCAGTTAATTTGCATATCTCGCTGATTAGCCAATGGGAAGGGTAGTGGTCGTACGCTAATTACCATGTTTCTCTTTTATTAGATAGGATATATAAATTGATTTCAGAGAAGAAGGGAAAGGGAGAGTGTGATAGAAGCATCAATGTTGAGAATCATTGATCGACTATCTCTAGCACATCTCTTACTGACAATTGAACCCACAACCCAGGCATGTGCCCTGAGTGGGAATCGGACCATGACCTCCTGGTTCATAGGTCAACACTCAACTACTGAGCCATTCTGGCCAGGCAGAAGTTTAAATACCTTCTTTGTGAGTTGAACGTTTTGAAAAATCATTAAGAGAACTCTTTTTCTGGTAATGCTTCTAGTTAAAATTTGTCTTGTCTAATGTTTATAGAGCCACCTGAGCTCTTTTTTTTAGATCTTTATTTCCAATCTTTTAGTATGTGGGACTTTTTTTTTTTTTAATCTAGTATAATAATCTTTGTCTTTTAAATGACTGAGTTTCAGTTAAAATTTTTTTACAACTTTTTGTCTTGAAAAATTTCAAATGTACAGAAAAATTTTAAGAATAATAAAGTTATTAGACTCACAATCATTAATAGTCTGCTGCATTCTCACTCTATGAATATATTTATATACAAATGCATATGTACACATATATACATAAAATTCATAAGTATATATATGTACAGTGGTGGCAAAAGTACAGTTCTTTGTGTGGAAAAATATATAATACAAGGATATATAATAATACAAGAATAAACTATTTTTCACATACTCACAATTGTAAACCTACTTTTGCCCAACACACACACACACACACACACGCACATACACACCTTCTTGAATTGGATGAAAGTTAATTGAGCATGTATGTCAAGAACATGGACATTCTCCTACCACAATGCAATCATCCACTGTGAAATTTTAACAATGATACAATATTATCATCTAATATGTATACACTGAGTGGCCAGATTATTATGACTGGCCAGATTATTATGACCACCCCATCAGTACAATGAAGTGAATTAGTTATGCAAATAATCCTATCTAATAAAAGAGAAACATGGTAATTAGCCGTACGTCCGCTACCCTTCCCATAGGCTAATCAGCGAGATATGCAAATTAACTGCTAGCCAAGATGGCGGCCGGCAGCCAGGCAGCTTGAAGTTAACATGAGGCGAGGCTTGCTTGCTTCAGTGACGGAGGACTCCAACGTTCCCCGCCTGCCGCTGCCGGCCTCTGAGCTTGCAGTTTGAAACATTCTTACAAAAAGGATCAGTTGGATCAGTTGGGAGCTTCCATCACCTGCCAGCCTGAAAACAGCCATCATCCCCTTACCCAGGCTGGCCAGGGACCCCAGTGGGGACCCCCACCCTGAAGGGTGTGTGACCAGCTGCAAACAGCCATCATCCCCTCACCCAGGCTGGCCAGGCACCCCAGTGGGGACCCCCACCCTGATCCAGGACACCCTTCAGGGAAAACCAGCCGACCCCCACCCATGCACCAGGCCTCTATCCTATATAGTAAAAGGGTAATATGCCTCCCAGCACCGGGATCAGCGGAGCCGCGAGGCCTCCCGGCACCGGGATCAGCGTGACAGGGGGCAGTACCCAAACCCCCTGATCACCATGTGGCTCTGTGTGTGACAGGGGTCGGGGCCACAACCTCCCTATCTTCTCTGCTCTGTTCGTGACAGGGGAAGGCGCCCCAACCCCCTGATCAGCCCTGCTCTGTGCCTGATAGGGGGGAGCTCCCCAACCCCCTGATCGCCTTGTGGCTCTGTGTGTGACAGGGTGCGGCGCCCCAACCCCTTGATCGGCCCTGCTCTGTGTGTGACAGGGTAGAGCCATAACCTCCCCATTGGCCCTGCCCTGAGTGTAAGAGTGGCGGCACCTCAACCCCCTGATCGGCCCTGCTCTGTGGGTGATAGAGGGCGGCGCCCCAACTCCTCCCACGGGCCCTGCTCTGTGTGTGACGGGGTAGAGCCATAACCTCCCCATCGGCCCTGCCCTGAGTGTGACAGGTTGCGGCGCCCCAACCCCCTGATCCGCCCTGCTCTGTGTGTGACAGGGGGCGATGCCCCAACTCCCCTATCAGCCCTACTCTGTGAGTGACGGGGGAGCTCCTCAACGCCCTGATGGGCCCTGCTCTGTGCATGACAGGGGGTGGCGCCGCAACCTCCCCATCGACCCTGCCTTGAGTGTGACAGGGGGCGGTGCCCCAACTCCCCAATCGGCCCTGCTCTGAGCCCGACCAGGGGCTGCACCTAGGGATTGGGCCTGCCCTCTGCCACCCAGGAGCAGGCCTAAGCCAGCAGGTCGTTATCTCCCGAGGGGTCCCAGACTGTGAGAGGGCACAGGCCAGGCTGAGGAACCCCTGCCTCCCCCCCCCCAAGTGCACAAATTTTTGTGCACCCGGCCTCTAGTAATAATAATAAAACCTTGAGAGTATTTGCTTTGGAATTTTTCAATATTCGGTATTTTTGGTGTCAGTGAAGCACTGAAGGGGCGGTCATAGTAATCTGGCCGCTCTGTGTACAGTCAACATTCTGATAGTTCAAATTGTTCCAATAAGGTCTTTAAAAAAATTTACTCCTGCTCAGGATCCAACCAAGGGTCATGAACTGCATTTAATTTTCACTATAAAGTAGAACAAGTCCTCAGCCTCTTTTAAAAATTATTTTTAATTTTTAGAGAAAGAGAGAAACATCGATTTGTTTGTTGCTCCACTTATCTGTGTATTCATTGGTTAATTCTTGTATGTGCCCTAACCAGGGATTGAACCCACAACCTTGGCATACTGGAATGACTCTCTAACCAACATAGCTACCTAGCCAGGGCCCCAGCCTCTTTTTTTCTCTTTTAAAGAATCCAGCTCAGTTGTTTGAAGGATCTCTATTTGTATTTGTCTGACTCTTTCCCTGTTCACAATTAGGTCAGGTAAATATTTCTGTCAGTGCTTCACAGATGGGCAATGTTGTTTTCACTTCAGTATATATTAGGGGTGCATGATAGAGTTTGTCCCATTACTGTATTACTAATACTTTTGATCACTTGGTTAAGGTGGGTGTCTGTCACATTTCTCCACAATCTTCTCCCCAACAATTTCTTATCCAATATTTTATCCATTTGTGATTTTTCCTGTTGTGAAATAGTGATTTTCTATTTTTGTCATTTCTTCTACTCTTATTAGTAAGCATTCTACTTTAAGGGGAAGCTTGTCCTCCTGTCTTCTCTTGCCCATCCTTTTAAAATAAAATTTTAAGATCAGGGTGGATTCATTTAAGATCAGGGTTGTTTATTCAAAATAATAAACAATTACATTGTTTATTCAGTGTTATAATCTACTAGAGGCCCGTTGCACAAAGAGATTCGTGCAAAAGGCCTTCCCTTCCCCAGGCTGCCGGCACCGGTTTTCCTCCGGCACCTGGGACCCAGGTCTTCGTGACTCCGGCTGGAGCCTTCAGTCTTCGTGGCTCCAGCCAGAGCCTTCAGGCTTCGCTCGTCCGCTATGCGTCTATGTATGCAAATTAACTGCCATCTTTGTTGGGTTAATTTGCATACTCTCCTCATCAACTGGTAAGCATAGTGGAGGGATGGTCAATTTACATGTTTGTCTATTATTAGGTAAGAAAGATTCCTGTTACTAGTCATTTTGAGGTTTAAATATATCCCTGATGGCCACCGAGAGCTATCACACTCCCGTGCCCTTATACTAGACCCCCTGGCTTTTGAGACGTATTTACCTTCTGGTACAGCAAGCCCTTCCAGGCTTCCTTTTTATTTTCCCTGTCTCAGCCCTGAAATCAGTCATTTCTCCAAGACATCATAACGTCTCATTATAGTGGGGAATTCAATACTAGGATCTGGATGCTAGGTGCACTCCTTGGCACAGAGATCTAATTGCTTCCAGGCCCTTTCTGTGTAAAGAGCTGAGAAATAGTGAGTTTATAGTGATGGTCTCTAATTCCACGCTAACAACACAAGGTTTTTCTCTCTCCTGTCCACATTCAATGTTTGTATCTCTGTTCTCCCGCAGTGAGAACCTGGAGTTCCAACCGTGTATTTGCTCAGTCCTACAATACATTTCAGAATATTTCATAATCCCTTCATCAACAAAACACTTACTAAGACAAGTTTAAGGTTTCTTTGCATTTTTACCCCCTTAGACAAAACTGTATTCCATTGAGGGTGTATTGTCAGAGACAGTGTTTAGAAATTTAGATTAAATTTTTCTTCTGGGTAATTATGTATCAGTGTGAATGAAACTATGGTTGGTTTCTTTTGTTTCTATTTACATTCAGTTTTAGAGTTTTCCCCATTCTTGTTTCAGTTTAATTTTGCATGCATAAACATTAACGTGGTTCAAAAGTCAAAACTTAGGAGTCTCATTCCCTTCTCTGTCTCTTCCATCAACAGATACCAACCCTCCACCACATAGGCCACCGATTTTGTTTCTTCTTTATACTTTCTGTTTAATTTTACAAAAATAAATGTGTGTATTCCTATTTTTATTTTCTTACGTAAAAGATGACATACAAAATTTTGTGTGTTGCTTTTTCACTTAGAAGCAATCCTGAAAATCACCCTACATCATTAGCTCATAGAGATTTTCCTCATTCTTGTGCATATTTCAATTAAATTAAGTGTGATCATTGGTTTTTTGGACTTAAATCTAACATGTTATTTTGTGCTTTGTACTTACCCTGTTTTGTTGCACTCTTTCCTTTCTTGCATTTTCCCTGCTAGTTTAACTTTATACATTCTTTTTTCTACTCCTTTCTAGATGTTATCCTAAAAACTACACCATGTATCAAGGTCTAAAGTTAACTTTACCTTTCTGGGAAATGCAATGATCTTTCTATATTTAACCTGGCAAGACCTAGTTTATGCATCCAGTGTTTATTTAGATGAACTCACATGTCCTTCTCACATATCCGAGCTTTCACGTTGTATCATATTTGCTTCTCCCGGAAGGCATCTGTTAGTTTACTGTATTTTCTAATTTTGTTTTCTGAAAATGTCTTTATTTTACCTTGACTGCAATAATATTTTCACTGGGAATGGAATTCTAGGTGGACAGTGATCTTTAACATGCTACAAAAAAAGAGAAATCATTCTATTGTTTTTTGCCTTGTTGCTGTCAGTCTGACACTCTTTTTAGGAAAATCTGTTCGTTTTTCCCAGGTTTCATCTAGGAGTATCCTCCTTGTCTTTGGTTTTCAGCAATTTTATTATGAACTAGAGGCCTGGTGCATGAAATTTGTGCACTCAGGGTGGAGGGGGGCCCCCTCGACGCAGCCTGTGCCCTCTCACAGTCTGGGAGCCCTTGGGGGGAGCGGGCCTAAGCCATCAGTCGGACATCCTTAGTGCTGCTGCAGAGGCAGGAGAGGCTCCCGCCACCATGCTGCGCTCACCAGCCGTGAGCCCAGCTTTTGGCTGAGCAGCATTCCTCCTGTGGGAGCGCACTGACCACCTGGAAGCAGCTCCTGCATTGAACATCTGTCCCGTGGTGGTCAGTGCACGTCATAATGACTGGTCATTTTTCTGTTCAGTCAATTTACATATTAGCTTTTTATTATATAGGATTGCTTAGGTATGAACTTATTTTTATTTATTCTGAATTTTGGAATTCATTAAGCTTCTTGAATCTGGATTGCTTATGTAAACTTCTCACCTGTTATCTCTTCAAATGTGGTCTCTGACCCATTGTCTTCTTTGGGAACCCCAATTGAATATCCTTTATATCTGTAACTCCTACTTTTTTATCAATTCTTGTGTGTGTGTGTGTATGTGTGTGTGTTTGTGTTTGTGTGCGTTTGTTGGTCTCTCTGGGCTACATCTTGGATAACTTCTTTTTTTAAAAAATATATATATATATATATATATATATATATATATATATATATATATATATATATATATATATATTATTGATTTTTTATAGAGAGGAAGGGAGAGGGATAGAGAGTTAGAAACATTGATGAGAGAGAAACATTGATCAGCTGCCTCCTGCACACTCCCCACTGGGGACGTGCCCGCAACCAAGGTACATGCCCTTGACAGGAATCGAACCTGGGGCCCTTGAGTCCATAGGCTGCTGCTCTATCCACTGAGCCAAACCAGTTAGGGCTTGGATAAATTCTTTTGATTTTTATCTCTATTCATGAATGTTTCTGATCTACTGTTAACTTATCCTCTGAGTTCTTAACTTTGGCTATCACATTTTTCAATTCTAGAAGTTCTATTTGGTTCTTTTTCTTTTTTTAAAAAAATATGTTTTTATTGATATTAGAGAGAGAAGAAGAGATAAATCAGCTGCCTCCTGCATACCCCCTACTGGGGATTGAGCCCACAACCAGGGCATGTGCCCTGCCAGTAATTGAACTGTGAACCAGTTACCTTTGGCATATGGGACGCCACTCAACCAACTGAGTCACCGCCAAGGCTGGCTCTTCTTATGTGCAAGACCACTTGGTGAATTTTCTGTTCCATGCAGATGTTTTCACATGCAAGTTCAAGTCTAGTGAGAGCAACAGATTGTCTCAGACAAAAATGGCTTGTGTGTTCATTTATCTCTGGAATTCCTTTTGTTCTGCTTATATTGTTAGCCCCTCTAACTTTTAAGCAAGATGTCTGTTTTTATTTTATTTTTAAACACTTCACCCAGAGATTTTTAGGTTTGTTTTCAAAAGGACTTGTCCAAATACCCTAGTCTATTATTACAGAGAAATTTTATAGTTTCCTCGGAAAATTTATTTCTTCCTTATTTCTGACTTTTGGAGGGTGGATATTCTTTGATTTTTAGTTGGCTAATGGCCATTTCTTAGTTTCAATGCTGTAGGTATGAAGAACATAAATAAAACAAGAGAATAAAGCTATTCTGTACCAGAAACCTTAAGTGCTATATAGTTAGTCCTTCCACCAGCCCCAAGAGATGGTAGAATTGGTGGTGGCTATTGTTTTCCAATTTTATGTAGGAAGAAAATGAGGGTAAGTAGCTTCACCAATGTCACAAAACTAGCAGGTGGCCAAGCCATAGCCTTAAACCAAGGTCTCACACCACAGCTGGGCTCTTATCACTTTATTCTAGAAGTCCCCATTTATTGCAGTTTTACAAGCTACTGGAATCAAAATCATTAGAGATAGAATCAGAGAATTTAAATTTGACTCAATATGCACAGATGCTATAACACTCATGGCATTGCTACCAATCCTTACCCTGTGTATATGTATGTACATGGAGCTACACATCTCAGCTTAAACCGTCCACATAGATATTGGCAAATCCCTGGGCAGGGCATCACCATTTCATTCCCTCCATCCCCTACCCCCAGACATTTAGTGCAGAAGGAGGCAATGGGATCATTGACTTAGACTGTCATCGTGTTGCAATCCGATGTTCACAAATCTATTTCTTAAATATAAAAAGCTATTCAGGGTATGCATTTTCTTCTTTATGTCCTTGACAATTCCTGTAGGTTTTTATATGAAGATACACAGTACAGTGGTTAAGGATGTGGACTTTAGAACCAGGCTGCCTTGGTACAAATTCTGACTCTGTCACTTGTTGCCTGGATGACCTTGGGCTAGCTATTTGACCTCTATGGATCTCAGTTTTCTCACCTGAAAAATGGAGATGGTAGCATCTACCCGATAATGTTAATAGGAAAATAAAATATAAAGTAGTTAAAAAGTATTTGACACCCAAGTAACAACTGAATGCTTACTGTTAGTAACTAATATTTTCATTATTTCTGAATAGCCTCTCCCTTTAGGATGTCATTTTTTTTTCTGAATCAAGATTTATTTATTTATTTTTTGTTAATATCTTCAAATGGTTAGTGTATACATATTTGTTTTTGTTTTTATTTATTTCCAGTTTTATTGCATGTTATAAGTCTTTTAAGGATTTCAGTAATCTAATACCTAAATAAATTTTGTCCCAGAAACATTTGAGAATGTCTATTTTCTAAAGCAGGGGTGGGGAACCTTTTTTCTGTCAAAGGCCATTTGGATATTTATAACATCATTCGCAGGTCATACAAAATTACCAACTTAAAAATTAGCCTGCTGTATTTGGTCAAACAGTTAATTAACTCACCCCTCATACTTTGGTGGGGCCAGACCAAACGATTTCCTGGGCCTTATACGACGGGCCCGTGTGCCGGATGTTCTCCATCCCTGTCCTAAAGAATGCAAAGTTATTTATATGTACATATAGGTCTGTATTTAATCATCTTTGTTAATGTTAATTTTCTATATTTTTAAGTCTACTAGATCTGAACATCATAAATTCTCCACAGTATTTCTAGATTTATGTATTTTAGACTTAGGCATTTTTAGTTTTTCTTTTTCAATGTTGCTCTGTATTTAGTGAAGTCTTCTCTCATTTCTGAGCAGGGAGATAATCTTCTATTCAATGATCCATTTCCCGCTTTTATTTTCTTACTGTTTTCTCAGAATCCCTAAGGGTCTACTCTTGGTTTAAGGTTAGGAAGCTGTTCTAGGAGCTGGAGGAGTCCCCCAGGGAGGGAGGGAGCAAGCTGTGGCCCTGTCACTGGGCTGGCACTGCAGAAGCAGGCACTGCCACGTGGAGATACTGGAGGGAGAGGCAGTGGAACAGTTGCTCTTGCTTATTTTTAAACCATAGTATTTTTTTGGCTTCAACTAATACAGCAACTCCCCTCTTCCTCTTGGCAGCTTGAGGAGAGAGCCCAGGGAACCAACCGGAAATAAGACTCTACATGAAGTCACATGAAAAGGTAAGGACATTCTCCCAGACCTTGTTGGTCCGGGCAGCCCTTCCGAGTTGTGTTAAGAGATGACATTGCAGACGGGGTGCCTGCTCATTCCCGGCTTCCATGGGAGTTTTCCCTCTTCACACCCCACCTGTGGAAGTTGCTAGGCAGCAAGGAGAGAGAAGTGCTAGGCTGGAAGCGACTTTTCTTGCAACTCTTTGTATTTCTACCTACACTGGGCAAAGCAGCTTTCCTGTGGGGATTTTTCTTCAAAAGCAAAGTATTCTTGTCTTTGCTTCTCTGCCTACATTATTAGCAGTAATGGAATGGCCCAGTTTTCCAAGGCTACACACTCAAGGGAGCACAACTTCTGCATTTAACTGCCTGTGCCGAACCTCCTGCCTCGAATGCCTTCCCATTCAATCGAAGGACTTTCAAGGTTGCTCAGTGCAGGCTTTGGGACTGCGCCAGTGGGAGGAGCTGATTGGCTGCCAGACTTTCTCTTGTGAAGGGCTGAACTTTTTTTTTTGTGTGTGTGTATAACAATGGTACCCTTGGTCTGCTGTCAGCTGGATTATCAGCATATATTATGACCCAATTGTGATGATGGGTTTGTTTTTACCTCCTCTTGATATAGCAACTAGAATACATCTGAAAACAACTGGTTTAGGAGCAAAGAACTCAATTCTCCTGTCCTTTTACCTGTTCAACATAAAGTTAAAAACTACTTCCATCGTATCCTTTGTCTTAATTTCCCATTATA
Organism: Myotis daubentonii; assembly: GCF_963259705.1. NCBI lineage: Eukaryota > Metazoa > Chordata > Mammalia > Chiroptera > Vespertilionidae > Myotis > Myotis daubentonii. The sequence goes on along the minus strand of NC_081840.1, from coordinate 88,242,427 downwards.
CTATGCTATGAATTTCATCACACACATCTTTGTAGCTATTAGCGAGCATGTTTTATTTTGCTTGGTTTTGTATGTCTCTTTGTGGAAACAAAGTACCTTGCTGAATACTTTTATAAAGTAGTCACTTAATAGCAATTGAGTGATCAGATCTGAAGTTTTGTTGCTATTTAGCAATGCTTTGCCATCATCTGAGCTAACCAGCCACTGGACCAAATGGAGTATTTCCATTAGCTTCCATCTTAGGGCTTGTGTGTGTATGTAACAATTTTTATTTTGTTTTTTAAAAAAATGATGTGTGGTACATTTCCCAGCTGTCTGAGGGCTGGGAGTAGGAACTGCCAACATCCGTCTCTGCAACTCGCCCTTTTCTGTTTCCTGTGGCTTCCCTCTTTTGGTAGGTTATTTTCTTGTTAGGTTGGCATTACCTACTGAGAGGGTATAATCACTCCTTATATTCCCAGTTGTCATTCTATTGCTTTGACCATTTGCCTCAGCCATTTTATATTTCTAGGTCTTGGGTGCCAACACATTATAACCTCCAAATAATCATTCATGATCATATGGTCAAATTAACAGTTCCACTTTCACTTACCATCACTTCTACCACATATGGAATGAAAGAGTTTCTTTTCTTTAAGCAACGACTTGAGAACCTTGTCCAGGTTTCTATTGGTTAACCATTCAACGGGGATTATTTTGGAACATGATCAATATGCCTTGAACCTCTACATACACTCTGGAAAATACAGAAAAAGTAGGTTCCCTGAAGGAATGTTCAATATAGTTGGTTACCAACATATACCCATATGAAATGCAGTGGTCCCCCCTTACCCATGCGGGATATGTTCCAAGACCCCCAGTGGATGTCTAAAACAGTGGGTAGTATTATATATATATATTCTATGTTTCTTCATATACATACTTTTCATAAAGGTATGTATATAAAGCTCAATTTATAAATTAAACACAGTAAGAGATTACCAAAAGCAATAATAAAATAGAAAAATTGCAATGATATACTGTAATAAAAGTTACGTAAATGTCTCTCTCGCTCAAACTATCTTATTGTACTGAATGCACCCTTCTTCTTGAGATGATACAATGCCTGTGTGGTAAGATGAAGTGAGGTGAATGATGTAGGCATTGTGAATCAGTGTTAGGCTACCATAAGGGTTACTTGAACACAAGCACTGTGACACCTGGGCAGTCAATCTGATGATGGAGAAGGCTATTAAGTGACTAATTGGCGGGGAGCATGTACAGTGTGGATACACTGGAAAAAGGATGTGGAATGGAGCAGATGACATGAGATCTCATCACACTACTCAGAAAGGCAAACTGTTTAAAACTTATGAATTGCTTATTTCTGAAATGTTCTATTTAATCTTTTTGAACCATAGTTGACCATAGGTCACTAAAAGTGTGGAGAGCAGAATCCTGGATAAGGGGGGAATCCTGTACTCAGTGAGTGAGTTGGTATATGGCTCAATTGTCAACTACTCTAAAGAAGCTCTTCACCAGTGCTCTTGCTGCCACAGGCTTCATGAAGAACACACTGGGTTGGGAGAGCCTTAGTCTCCTCAATGCTGCTCAAACTCTGTGTCGCTCTGGTTGCTGTCATCTGGGAACCAAGGAGGACCCTTTGCCATGCAAGGGTTCTGAAGCCCGGGGAAGAGCAGCCAGTGCAGGGAGCCTCAGGTGCCCGCAGCGTTGAGGCACCTGTGGTATGTAGGAAGCCCACATTGAGGAGGAGGCTGAGGCACAAGGACATGAGCACACTTGTTCCTGAGCATGTATGAGGCTCTTTGGGTAGTCGGGAATGAATGGGGACTTTGAGATTGCACCAGCAGGTGTGGTTATAATCCAGGAAAATTGGGCTAATAATGTTGCCTTAATGTTACTTGAGCCCACAGGATGGTGGGGCCTGAGAATATTTGGGTTAGGTTTATGTAAACTAACTCTCACTTCCATTCCTTCCTTTCCATTTCTATTGCTACCATATACATTTAAGCTTTCACCACTTTCCATCTAGACTCTTATCTGCACAGGCTCTTCCCTGGTCTCCTTTTCCTTGTCTTAGCCCCAATCCATTTTGTTTTGTTTCAATTTTTTGTTCCAAATTAATCTCTCTAAAATGCTGCTTTCATCATATTTTTAGAAACTCTTGAAAATAAGATGGACATACTCACTGGAGCATCAGGATAGAAGTGATGGGGTGACAGAGAAGATGAGGATGGAGGGAGCACGAGGTCTCTCCCACCCTATACTCCAGTTTCTCCTCACCATCACCTCACAGATATACAAAAGAAAATGTGACTTTCTTGACAATCCTGGCATGTTAATTAAGTTCAGTCCTGTCTTTGGCTTGTTTTAAAACTCATTTAAAAATAAGTAAATGGCATTGGGAGGAATCATGAACTAATGTTTAATGGCTAACCAGTGTCCAATGTGAGAATTTTGTGAGTTAGTGTGTCCATTCTATTTACAAATTTAGGAACAGCAGAAATGATCAGAGGCTTCAAAATTTTCTGGTCAGTGAGTGGCTCCCAGATAGCATCCACGGGAGCCACAGGTGAGATGTTGGCTGAAAGGCCCAGGGTTGGCAAACTCCTCAGGTTGGAATCTGGCCCCACTCCCCTTTCCATTTACTCCCCAACTCAATGCTCCTCTAGCCGGGCTGAGATCCTTAGGGCCTGGCCACTTGCCATACTCATTGCTGAGCCATTTCTTCTTTCATGATGTTCTTTCTCTTCAGAGTTGTTTTCTACTTTTCCCCCTCCCAGCCTGCTCACATCCAGCTTCTTATTAAAGGCTTAAAAAAAGGATCTCTCTGCTTTTTCATTGGCATCATTCCAAGTTGAGATCCATCGTTCCCACTGGGTGGTCAAGCACTTAAACCATAACAGGACTGAGTAGAAATGTCTTCCTTTCACCTAGCTAGATCATAGTTTGCTCAGTTTCATTTAAGTTTTTTTTTAAAATTAGAACAATATTTAATTGATTATCTGGATATAGATTTTAGCCAAATAGTCCCCTGTTTCTCTCCCCCATTCACTTAACAGGTAATTATATTTTGGTTTTTGGAGCTTTTTACTTGGATATTTATTTCTATATTTCTAGATAGTTGCTTATACAACTATTTCCTGATTGACTTAAGTTTGGAATGTTGTTGACTTTATACTTTAAAAATGAGGGTTATATTGTGCCCCTCCTTCTAACCATCACCATTACCTCACACTCCCCCCTTTTCCCATCTTCTCAACAAATTTATATCATGCCATTTGATTAGCTCAGTGTTCAATGCTTTTATTAATAAGCATATGGAAATGTTATTTGACCCAAGCCATGGCGTATTCTGTGATCACTTGTTCATGCTGTTATAACTCTTTGTTTTCCCCTGAGTTGATAATGGTTACTTTCAATTTTCTATGAACTTCTAAACACTCTCACTGAAGGCAAAATCTCTCAATGTGTCTGGACATATAAGTAATCATATTTTTCTGGGAGACAGACCTCCTGAAAATCATGTCCTTTGGCTCCTGTCTGGACTGGCTGCTCTTCAGGCCAGCATCACAGTGGCCATCCTTGGGTGAGAGGATCTGCTTTTGCTGCTCACCTGGGGATTCCCTGTCCGTCTCCCCTGAGCTGGATCTCTTGTTTCCTGGTCTTTTCAGCATCTTCTTTCTTGGTTTGCTCTGTTGTCCTGCTGAAGCACAGATTCTGAGGAAAATTACAAAGGAAGGTCAACCTCCTGAGATCTCATTTATCTGGCAGTACTTTCATTCTGCCCTCAGACTTGAATATGTGTCTGGGTATAGAATTCTAGACTGGAAATCATTTTTCCTCAGAATTTTAAATGCATTGTTTCCTTTTATTTTTAACTTCCAGTGAGAAATACATACCGGATGCCATTTTAATTTCTAATCTTTATTTTGATCTTTCCCTTCCATCGCTAGAAGATTTAAAGGAACTTTTCATCTAACATTTTTCTAAAATTTCACATTGTATCTTTTTCATTCATTCTGTTACAACTTGATATGTACTTATAGTCTGGAAATTCCGATTCTTTATTTATTGAGTACTTTCTTATTCCTTTCATCACTTCCTCCCCCTTTTCTCCAACTCCTTTTATTTAAATGACTAGGGGCCTGGTGCACGAAATTCGTGCACTGGGTGTGTGTGGGGGGGGGGGGGAGTGTCCCTCAGCCCAGCCTGCCCCCTCTCACATACTGGGAGCCCTCAGGCGTTGACCCCCATCACCCTCCAATCGCAGGATCGGCCCCTTGCCCAGGCCTGACGCCTCTGGCTGAGGCGTCCGGCCCGGGCAATGAGGACCTGCAGCTGCAGCGGCCCCACGATCGTGGGCTCCGCTTTAGGCCCAGGCAAGGGACCCCTAGCTCCCGGGACTGCCAGCTTCGACCATGTCCAGCTCCCATCGCTGGCTCCACCCCTACTTCCTGCTATCACTGGCCAGGGCGGAAAAGGCACCTGATTCTCCGATCATGGCTGGGGGGCAGGGCAAAGGTGGCCCCGCCTTTGCCCTGCCCCCCAGCTCTTAGCTCCCCCCTGGGTTTCCGATCACTGTCAGTGGCAGGGGGCTTCTTCCTGCTTTCCCTTTCGCCTCCCTGCATTGTGCCTACATATGCAAATTAGCTGCCATCTTGTTGGCAGTTAACTGCTTAGTTGGCAGTTAACTGCAAATCTTAGTTGGCAGTTAATTTGCATATAGACCTGATTAGCCAATGAACAGGGTAGCTCGTACACCAATTACCATTTTTCTCTTTTATTAGTGTTGATTGGCTTCTGTGACTAATTACAAGTTTTGTTTTTCTCACTTTCCATCTCCTTTCATTTCCTTCTCTTTTCTGGGACATTGTTTCTACATTGGCTTCCAAACCTATTTGGATTTATAAAATCTCTCCCATCACTCCATTTTCCCTTCTTTTTCTCTGAGTGTACTTTTTTTTTTCTTCAGCATCCTGTTTATAGCATAATGTAGGTGACATATTTCCCAAAGTTGTCTGAAGATATTAACTGTACTATTTTAGACTTTTTCTAGCTCCTTGCACTGTCTTTGTTTGACTCACTATTTTTCTTCCATGTTAGAAGCTGCCCTGAACTATCTGTTGAATCGTAGGCCATCTCTTCCTATTTAAGAGGGAGGTCCATCAGACCTGACTAGAGTTCTATTTGTAGTCTGGGCTTTTTGACTATGAGTACCCTTGGGTGTCTTTTCTATTGAATGGTCATTTTTTTTTTTCCAGAGGGTTTAATTAATGGTTTAACCTCTTGCCTTTAAAATATATGCTTAGCTGTTAGTGATCTTGGAGACAAGGAAAAAGAGAACTTGAGCTCTCTGGTTTGGTGTGTAGTTTTCCTTGTAATCCTCCTGCTATCAGAATGCTACCTCCGGCCTCAGCTGCGCTTGGTGGGGCCTGAATCCAGAGCTTCAGGACCAGGCAGGGTTAGGAAAGCACTGTCACAGGTGCTCAGCACTGAGGAGGGGTCAGGCAGCTGCTATATGAATATTCAAGCCTTCCAGTTTATATGTGATATAAATACAATTCCCAGGGATTGCTGCACCTTTATTTTAATATGATGGAGAGGATGGATGTATGGCCTTCAAATCCCAACCCATTTTAGTGCAAACAGACAGCCCATTTACAATTCTACAGCCATGCCCATCAGTCACCAGGGTGATGGCCCACACCAGGCAGTGATCCAACTTGGGGCTTTTGATGCTGTGATCACAGACATGAACCTTGTGGTCCCTACATTACATCACTACTGTCATCAGCTTGAAGCAGCACTGCACGGAACCCCAGCAGGTTGCAGGGTGCAGGCACATGCAGCTGCCTTGGGAGAGGGGAGTGCCTGGAAAAGTCCAGACAAGGGCTATTTCAAGTGGTCCAGTGCCAGAGCCTCTGATCTGGAGGCAATATTCTGGAGCAGGTGAGGTTTAGCTATTTCTTTGCAACTTTTCTACCAGGTTATAAAGAAAGGAAGTTTTCTGATCAAATTTTGTCATCTGGTTACTTTTTAGTAAATTTACACAAAAGCACCTCTTCTGTAAGCTCTGTTTGATACTTTGCCCTCTATTTCATCCCCTTAGTGCCTATAACAATGCATGATGCCCGAGTGACATTAGTCACTATTCCAAGGTCAGGAGTCAGCTGTGTCAGATAGTTCTGCTGGGAACCCAGAACTCACTGAGCTAGTGGCAGGACCCTAGACCATTTAGGGGTCAAACCCATGGGACCGTCCCACAGTTCAAGGGTCTTTAAGATTAGTGCTGTTCAATGGCTATATTCTGTGAACCGTATTTAAATAGTAAAAACAGCCCTAGCTGGTTTGACTCAGTGGGTAGAGCATCGGCCTGTGGATTGAAGTGTCCTGGGTTCAATTCTGGTCATGCCTGGGTTGTTGGCTTGATCCCCAGTAGGGGGCATGTAGGAGGCAGCCAATCAATGATTCTCATCATTGATGTTTTTCTCTCTCTCTCCCTCTCCCTTCCTCTCTGAAATCAATAAAAAATATATTTAAAAAAAGCAAATTTTTAAAAAAAGTTAATATGAGTCTTAAAAATAGTAAAAACAACCATATATAATTAAAATTAATGTTTTAAATACCTGGAATCTCCAAAATATTATCATCTTAACACAGTGGTTCTCAACCTGTGGGTCGCGACCCCTTTGGGGGTCAAATGGCCCTTTTACAGGGGTCACCTAAGACCATCAGAAAACACATATATAATTACATATTGTTTTTGTGATTAATCACTATGCTTTAATTATGTTCAATTTGTAACAATGAAATTGGGGGTCACCATAACATGAGGAACTGTATTAAAGGGTCATGGCATTAGGAAGGTTGAGAACCACTGTCTTAACATGTGGAACTAGCAACATTACAATTACTCAAAAACCCTATGGGGCTAGGTATATATTCTCGACCAGCTCAACTAATGCTCTGGAGTTAGTTGAGTTAGTTAGCATAGAGTATGTTCTGATTGGCAGTATTTTTTTAAATGTGATGGGAAGTATTTTAAACATAGTTTTATATTACCTTTATTTTGGGAAATAATTCTAAAAAATTATGAAATAGATCTTCAAATATTTTATACATAAATAAACACAAAAAGTGTATTGTTCCCAAATTGTGTGTGTGTATCTATGCATGCACAAAGGATGCATACTTTAAATCAAATTGTCTTGGGTGTCTAACTAAAGCTCTTTCCCATTAGTTTTTAGAAAAATTTAATATGATAGCACCAGGGAGCCAGAGGCAGCATGATCTGTGATCGTGAGGCAGAGCACTGTTCTGAATTTTGTTTGCTGACTAGTTTTTTCTTCTGAATTTTAATTAGGTAGCTAGACCCCCTAGTATTTTCTGCCTGAGGGGTTTTGGCAGGACCAGAAAGCAGAAACCGCTTGAAGTCAGTGCCTCTTCCTCTCCCTTTCTCAACATGCCAGGCTTCTTGGGGATCCCAGCGGTGAGGGGAGAGACGGTAGTGCTGGGGAATGAGGTGTCCCAGAGGCCAAGTGGCTGTAGACAGTTGGCAGGTGGATGAGTTCAGTGGACGGGGGGACAGGAGCTGTGTTCTGTGACATTGTCAAGGGGGCCTGCAGGACCCAGGGAGGCTGGGTGCCAGGCAGGGGAGTTTCCAGCCTCATCCAAGATACTCAAGTTGTGGAGATAACCAGTGTGGATTGATAGCCGAGGGGCAATGGGAAAGCTTTGGTGGTGTATAAAACTCCCAAACACTTGGCCACACCATGGGGTGGGAGTATGGGAAGGAAGCCCCAGTAATTAGTGATACCGCATAATAGCTCAGTAGTAGAGCCTTCGGAAGGAATTAAAGAAAGTAGAACATTGTGCTTCTTTTTACATTTGAGTTTGAACTGAGTCATCCTTTTACAAATGGCTCTGCAGACAGACCGAGATTCATACCTAACAACGGGAGGGTGTTCTGCGTGGTTGTCCCCTCGTCCACTGGATCACAAAGGGACAAAACCCAGTTGCCAATTACTACAATGAGCTTAACACGGAATCTAGAAATAGGAAGCCTATTTGTAGACATGGTTCTGCCTTCAGCAAGTCACATCACTTTCCTGGGCCTTGGTTTCTTCTGCAATAAGTTTCCATGAGAAGCTCATGGGGCACCTTGGATATGAAGCGCACGGGGCAGGAGCCCCAGCACTGAGGAGCTCCACATGTCTGGAAGGACACGAGCTGCTGAAATGTTCCATTTTCCTGCAGGTTTCCCTAACACTTTCAAAGGAAGATTTGAAGAGGCACTTAACAGGTGAAGAAAACAACTGAAGACTTAGACTCACCGTCATTAGAGGTTTGTGCAGGCTCCGTGCAAAGGCTTCCGCTGGAGGGCGCTGGCTTCTGCATCTGAGAAGCTCCACATCTCCTGGCTCCTTGATTCATTTTCAACAGGGCTTTGTCCGCAGCGTGTCTGCGCCACAGCTGGATGCCCAGGTCCTGAGGGTTGGAAATAAGTTTCAATTCTCCCAAAAATGGCTGTTGGATCTCCCTTCATTGTAACTGCTAGAGCAGTGGTTCTCAACCTTCCTAATGCCGCGACCCTTTAATACAGTTCCTCATATTGTGGTGATCCCCAATTTCATTGTTACAAATTGAACATAATTAAAGCATAGTGATTAATCACAAAAACAGTATGTAATTATATATGTGTTTTCCGATGGTCTTAGGTGACCCCAGTGAAAGGGTCATTCAACTCCCAAAGGGGTCGCGACCCACAGGTTGAGAACCGCTGTTCTAGAGCATTTTCTCTGATTTGAGAATATCAGTTCCCAGAAGCTGACCTATAGCCCTGTTGTATAAAAAACTGGACTTTGTGCAACTTGCTGAACAGTAGAGGTGGGGGAGAGGGGAGCCAGGCCACTGGAGCTTGTGGTTTACTGATATTTTTTCCATTCAGTGGTTCTCAAGTGGCAGGTTTTCACAACATTTTGGATATCTTTTTTCTTAATTTTCATAACCCAAATTAGGAATGTGCACTAAAGAATTTTTAGCATTAGACTCAATATATAACCTTTTACTTTGGTAAAATCTCAGGGCCCTGATAACTGTTTGTCAGTACAACTGGGTATCCTAGAATATGTTGGTGTTTTAAGATGTTGCTACTGTAGTCCTGGGAGCTTGCTGAGAGTGAGTGTGGTATTATAGTATGTACTATATGACAACAAGTTTGCTTGATAGGGAATACATGCTAACAGTTATTAAGAGCTTATATGTTGTATCTAACATTGTTAAGTGCTTGACTTAGAGCACTTCATTGAATGCTCATAATGCAGAGAGATCCTAATCGCCCTTCACTGACAGGGAATCGGGATTGAGCTCCCAGGCATCTTACCTGTGATCACACAGCTGCCAATACATAAATAGGTGTGTGTACATACTCCAGAGATGATTCACTCCATTACATATTTATTGACTGCCACTACTCTGTCCAGGTACCGTCCCAGGTGCTGGGTGCGAAGCAAGAGATATGACAGACCAGGTCTTTGCCATTAGTGTGGAGAGACAGGACAAAGCTCATTCCAGAAATGAGTGATATGAAGAAAATAAAATAAGGTGCTATGATTTGGGACTAACTACTGGAAGAAGATTTAATGTGGTGCTTGTGGAATGCCTCTTCAAGGAGATGGCATTTGAGCTCAGATCTGAACAGAGAGAGAATCCCCCATGTCAGGATCGTGGGGGAGAGCTTTCCAGCTTGAGCAGAAGCCCAGGTGAGAGCAAGCACAGTCTGTTCAAGGAACACAAGGAAGGTCAGTGTAGCTGGAGCATAGTCAGCAGAAGGAACAGTGGGTGGAAATGAGATCATAGGGGTAGGCAGAGCCAGATCTCCCAGGGCCTGTGGCTGGTGGTGGTGGTGATGGGGGAGAGGGAAGGAGGAAGAAAAAGGGGGATGGCAAAGATAGGGGAGGATAATATATATATACTAGAGGCCCGGTGCACAAAAATTTGTGCACTCGGGGTTGGGAGAGGAGGTCCCTCAGCCTGGCCTGTGCCCTCTCACAGTCTGGGACCCATCAGGAGATAAGGACCTGCTGGTTTAGGCCTGCTCCCGGGTGGCAGAGGGCAGGCCTAATCCTAGGTGTAACCCCTGGTCGGGCTCAGAGCAGGGCCCATTGGGGAGTTGGGGCCCCGCCTCCTGTCATGCACAGAGCAGGGCGGATTGGGAGGTTGCCATGCCACCCTCAGTCATGCTCAGGGTAGGGCCGATTGGGGGGTTGGGGCACGACCCCCTGTCACACTTAAGGCAGGGTCCATAGGGAGGTTGCAGCGCCACTCCTGTCATGCACAGAGCAGGGCCGATCAGAGGGTTGGGGCTCCGCACCCTGTCACACTGATCCCGGTGCTGGGAAGCCTCGCTGCTCCGCTGATCCCAGGGCCAGGACGCCTCTCGGCTCCCCTGATCCCAGGCCCGGAGGCCTCTTGGCTCCGCTGATCACCGGGGCGGGACGCCTCTCTGCTCCGCTGATCGCGGGGCCTCCGACTCCGCTGATCACGGGGCCGGGAGGCCTCTGGACTCCGCTGATCACTGGGGCTGGGAGGCCTCTGGACTCCGCTGATCACCGGGGCTGGGAGGCCTCTCGGCTGATCACCGGGGCTGGGAGGCCTCTGGACTCCGCTGATCACTGGGGCCGGGAGGCCTCTCGGCTCCGCTGATCACCGGGGCGGGAGGCCTCTCGGCTCCGCTGATCGCGGGGCCTCCGACTCCGCTGATCACCGGGGCCGGGAGGCCTCTGGACTCCGCTGATCACCGGGGCCGGGAGGCCTCTGGACTCCGCTGATCACCGGGGCCGGGAGGCCTCTCGGCTCCGCTGATCACCGGGGCGGGAGGCCTCTCGGCTCCGCTGATCACCTGGGCTGGGAGGCCTCTCGACTCCGCTGATCACTGGGGCCGGGAGTCCTCTCGGATCCGCTGATCACCGGGGCTGGGAGGCCTCTCGGCTCTGCTGATCACCGGGGCCGGGAGGCCTCTCGGATCCGCTGATCACTGGGGCCGGGAGGCCTCTCGGCTCCGCTGATCCCAGGCCCTGAGGCCTCTCTGCCCTGCTGCTTCAGGGCTGTTTGGCTTCGCTCTGCTTGGAGCCTGAGTATGCAAATTAACCGCCATCTTTTAGCTTCTATAATTGAAACATTGTATCTTTTGGAGTTGTTGCTTCAGGAGCTCAGAGCCCCGCAGCTGTGGGGATCCTTGACTTTCTCCATCGCTGGGGCAACCAAGCCTCCTATTCTCAGCTGCCTGGCTGCCAGCCGCCATCTTGGCTGACAGTTAATTTGCATATCTCGCTGATTAGCCAATGAAAAAGGTATTGGTTGTACGCCAATTACCATTTTTCTCTTTTATTAGTATAGGATATACTGGCCTCCATGGACAGTGGGTGGCTAAGAGTTCATACATCTTTATCTCATTTAATTCCCCCATCAACCCTGGAAAGTAGGGGCTATTGTCTATACTTCATAGAGATCAACTATGAAATATGAGCCCTAAATAGCTCTCACTTCTTCAGTGTTTCAAAGATTATTGCAGAATCCAGCAAATGCAGCTGAACCACACACAATATGATCAAAACACCCACTGGATGCATGCAATTGATTTCATTATTAAATTTAAATTCTTATATTTCTCTTCAGTTTAGCTTTATTGATGGTCTTCTGAAAATATTCACTCTTTTTTAACACCAGAACATATACCATAGATCTTTCACTTGTCTACTCCGTCTAGTCAATTAGCATTTATAATCAAAATATTTTCTTTTTATTACTGACAATAATCTCTTCACTAACAACCCTTGGAGTTACTCATGCAATATATGAGAATGACAAGTCTTATTTTTCATTAATTCCTTGAGCCTGTACTTATTGACCAAGTTACCTGTCAGGAATGTTTGTCTTATGTCTGCGCTGGGACTTGCAGTGGCAGAGCTGGTGCCAGGAAGCCCGGGTCTGCGTTGGTGGGAAGTGAGCAGCTCAGAGGACAGTTACCGGCCCAGGCTCAGTTCACCTTCCTTCAGGAATAAGTCATTTTCATCTTTTTTTTTATTGCTTAAAGTATTACAAAGGGTATTACATATGTGTCCATTTTTTCCTCTGCCCTAGACAGTCCCATTTTCATCTTTTTTGTTACTGTATCATAACGCATTTTGTACTAAGAGTTAAAACTGTTTTGAATTTTTTCTTAGTCTCTCTTCTGCTATATGACTATGGGCAAATCACAGAACCTGTGTAGACCTCAGTGGAGCTTTCTTTCAAGATCATTGCACTAAATTAAACATAGTATGTAAATGGGCCTTTGACTCCCTGCTTTGCCCAGTTACTGTCCCTTTTCTCTGCCCTCCTCTTGGAGCAGAAATACACAGAAGTTCCTTCTGTTCTATTCTGTCTCCAATTCATCACCTCTCGTTTTCTCTTGAACTCACCCCAAACAGGTCTCACCTTTCCACTAAAATCGTCCTAATCAGGAGGGCTATGTCCTCCCTCCTACCCAAGCAGTGGCCATTCTTAGTCTCCTTTCAGCCATTTCTCTCCATCAGCTCTGAGCTCACCTGTCATCCCAGACTCTCCCCGATTATCCCATCCATCACAGCTGCCCTTCCCTCTCCCTCTGTTACACTTGCAACCCTCCTGTGTGGTTTTCTTCATGGTACTTGTTGTAGTTTCCTATGACTGCTGTAACAAATTACCACAAACTTGCTGGCTTAGAACAACAACATATCTGGAGACCAGAGACCCAAAATCCGTTTCTCTAAGCTGAAATGAAGGTGTTGGCACTCCCTCCTGGGTGAGTCTCTAGGGAAGACTTTATTCCTTGCCTCTAACAGCTTCTGGTGGCTGTCCACTGTCCTTGGCTTGTGGCTGTGTACCCTAATCTCTGCTTCTGTGATCACACTGTGTGTGTGTGTGTCTGTGTGTGTGTGTGTGTGTGTGTGTGTGTGAGAGAGAGAGAGAGAGAGAGAGAGAGAGAGAGAGAGAGAGAGAGAGATCCCTATCTCCCTGTCATAAAGATGCATGCATTTGCATTTAAAGCTCACTCTGATAAGGCAGGATAATCTATCTCAAGATCCTCATCTAATTACATCTGCAGTCCTTTTGGCCACATAAGGTAATAGCCACAGGTTCCAGAGATTAGGGTGTGGATAATTTTGGGGGATATTTTTCAGCCTACTGACCATAATACTTAACACTCAAGATTGTTCAATATTGATTCAGGCTAGTAGTGCATCTTATGGTTCTCTTTCTAGGCTGTTAACTTCATGGGGGCAGAGAGTTTTGTTTTTGTATACCTTAACAAAATATAAGGAAAGTCTTTGACTTCTTATTCTGCTAGAACTCTGGGATGGGGAGCAAAGCTGAAAATCACTTTGGTTTCAAGTGGAATTTGGTGCACACAAAGAATATTTTTGTCACATGTGAATGTGAGTTTCCAATTTGCTTGATTTCCCAGGAGCTACAGAAATGCAAGGGTTTATAAGCCTTTTCTAATTTGTAAGACTCATCATGCTGCTATACAGATCTTACACTCCTGTTGATCACATTCATCTATTGGTTTGTAAGATAGCAATGGGATTGAACCAACTGGCATTACATGGGTACCATGTATTGGATGTTTAATTGGCACATGCCCAGAAGGAAACAGCAAATTAAGTATTTGTGTAGAATATTTAACATATTAAACACCCAACATGGAAGGCTAAGCCAATGGTTTTTTTTTTTTTCCTACTTATTATTTTGCACCAGAGACTAGCTCTAGAGCAAGCATGTCAAACTCAGAGGCTAACACCAGCCAAATAAATGAGGCATGAGGTCCATGGGCTGCGAGTTTGACATGCTTGCTCTAGAGTGTCTCTATTGATAAGGTTTTCATTTTTCTTTGCAAAGGCTCATATTGCAAAGGCTTTCACGTATTTTCTCATTGGGAAGTTGGGGGTGGTAAGGGTTATAAATTCTCAAGGTAAATATGAGTGAGCTGGCCAGCTAGTGCCAAAGTCTTACCATTCCCCACCCCCCTCCTCAATAGATTTACAGTTTGACTAAATCTGTGCATTGGTCTCTCCATGAGCCATCTCCCTTTCTATAGCCTAGAGGCTCCTAGATAGTATTTGCAAAATTTGGTCATTGACACTATTTGTGATCAAGAAAACATTAACTAGAATATTACTTCATAAATAGGATTGTTTAACATATAAAAGATAGGATTTCTAAGACAGCTTATAATCTGAAACTATGCTTATAGCCAAGGGTTGAGATGGGCAAAACAAGTACTAGAACTTCTACAAACCTTATGAGAGAGAAACACTACATTAAAGATAATTTATATAGTTTTTAAATTGATACCCATACATCCAAAACCAGTCTGTCTGTTCATTGTCACACATTTGTAGTGAGGGAATGCTATGTGCCAGGAATGATGCTAGAGTTGGTATAACAAATATGGTACCTCCCTCCAAAGACTTTCAGGCCTAGTAAGAGAAAAATAATCAAATCATCTTTAAAGCACTGTGATTAACATTTGTGTTGGAAGATGACAGATACTGTCAATCTTTTCCTTGTACCCTAATCCTCTTTGTGGGGAAGACTCTGAGCTTTAGTGCAGCCGGGAGGCTATACACCATCGGCCCTATGTGTGTATGGACATAAAGTGACCTGTGATCCCCACCTCCTCGTGTTCACACCCTTGTATAATCCCTTCCTCTTGAGTGTAGGCAGACTTTAATCCAGGGAGTATGGCAAAAACAATGGAATGGGTATGACCATGTTGTTTATGTGATTAGATAAGATTGCACCTTGCCGGAGTCTCCCCCTGTGTCTCTGGATTTGAATAAGCGAGCGGCCCTGAATCCTATGGCCACAAGGAACTGGGTGTTCCCAACAACTACAAGTATAAGGAAGCAAATACTCCCCCAGCTGAACCTCCAGAAGAACCCCACCTTGTCAACACCTTGATGACAGCCTTGTGGGATCCTAAATAGAGGTCCTGTTTAAGTTGTGCCCGGATTCCTCCTGATTCCCGGAAATTGTGAGATAATAACTGTGTTGTTTTATGCTGCCAAGTTATGGCAATTTATTACACAGCAATAGCAAATTAGTTTCCAGCCACCTCCCTCCCAAGTGCGGCGTAGTCTTCGTTTCACCACTGAGTAAGGCAGCAGAGGTAAGAATCAGATCGTGATGTGGGGGGACACATATAGGGTTTCATCCAGGCTGATGAGTTTATACCTGATGCAAAGGTACTGGGAGCGTTTTGAAGGGTTTTAAATGAAGAAATAACACGTTTAGATTTATGGCTCTATTTTCCCGCTCAGTAAAAATGGGGGAGAAAGACTGACCCTTAAACTCTTTGCACCTGGAGCCCATCACCCTGATCTTGTGTTCTTTCCCCTCCTGGATTAAATGTCTTTGTGTTGTTCCCTTTCATGCCAGTGCCACTGTCCCATCTCTCCCCAAACCCCAGAGTGTTATTTCTGAAATTTTCTTCTAGTTTACTTTACCACTTTCAAAGTTTCTGAACTGGAATGAATACATTATTGGCCTTTAGAAGGCAACTTCAAAGATAATCCAATCAACACCCTGCCGAGTTCAGACATCCTAGATGAGTTCTTAAGACAGTCAGTATTTGCCAGGCAAGTGAAGCTTAAGGGGCTGGGCTATGCCTTAGGCACATACACAGCTAGTCTCAGCAGTGATCACTACTGTAAATGATCTATTTCTATTACTGCCTGTGATCTAGCTGTGTTCTTACTCATTTTCAGTAAACTTGTGAGATAAATATATTCTTGTTATAAAACTGTGCTATTTCAACACTTTATCATCCATCATGTCTCTCTATTCCATTCTTTCTTGGTGCTACTAGTTTTGAAACTACTTGTATAAAGACCTTATTTCCTAAACATCATCAAGTTTATTATTACTAATTAGAGTTGTTTTTAGACTTACCTCCATCTCCATTCTTTTCCTGCTTTTTGTGGTGGTTTTGGTGTTTATTCTTTTTCTTCCTTCCTTCCTTCCTTCCTTCCTTCCTTCCTTCCTTCCTTCCTTCCTTCCTTCCTTCCTTCCTTCCTTCCTTCCTTTTTTCCTCTCCCTTGTGGATTCCCCCTTTAATTTGTTCATGCTTGTGGTTGCTCATCAAGCATTTTAGTGGCCTAATGGCCTAGGCATTGAGGATTAAAACACAGTTAAGATATTGACCCTGCCCCTAGATGATTAGTAAGCAAAGTGAGAAGAAAAACAGGACACAGCAATAGCTGTGCAGTTAAAGTACAGTATGCCCTGCTTCCCGCTAAGCATTTCCAGTGAGTTGTTGCCAAACATTTCCAACTCAGGGCTGCACTCTGAACTCATTACTATACCGCCCTCCTCCTCACGGCTCTCCTGCCAGGTTTACCATTTTAACAATGAGCACCACCATCCTTGAAGTTGACCATGGAGCCCTTTTCCCTCTTTGCCAATCAGTCACTAGATTTTGTCCATTTTGTCTCCTCGTCACTTGACTTTCTCTGCCTCCATCTACCCTGTCATCATTCCTATTGTCTTTCCTAGACTATTGCAATGGACTCTTGGCTGGTTGTTCTGCATACCCCTTTTGTTTTCCTCCAATCCATTTTTTTTCACAGAAGCCAAAGCCAAAATTTTAAAGTCTGGTCAAGACACTCCCTTAGTCTGTAGGCATGTAGGGACCTGCAGTTAGGAGAGAAGCCTGAGGCTGCTTGGGAGGGGCCCAGTTATGAGCCCTACAGATAGGAAAGGAGAGCTCCAGCTGGACCCTAAACTTGTCCCTGGACCCGAGCCTCCAAGTCTCTCCATGCATGGCCTTGGCTTATTCTTGTTGGTTACCTGCCCTAGGCCTGGAGTTTTGTCCCGCACACCTGCATGGTAGCTGCTGCCCTTCTCACCTTCTCAGGGACGGCTGCTTGTGGCTTCTGTGGGTTTCAGAATGTTGCTTTAGAGAGGCCAGGTGACAGGTGCTGGACTTCCTATTGCTGGTGGTCGTTCCGAATTACACTGCCTTTGTCGATGGAGATCCTCTTGGAAGCTGTGCTCTGCCTGTGCAAAGAATCCCCCTGCGGGACATTTCACCCAGGACCTACAAGCCAGTCTTCATAGCTGACACTCGCCTTGCCCTGTCCTGAGACACCTGAAAATAATTTCACTTCAAGTAAACAAGTATGTAAACATGTCCAGAGCTCCCAGTCGTCAGGCAGGTTGGGGGTTTGCTGCCACCCTTTGGAAGTGCCACTTTCCTGCTTTCAGAAGGCAGACAGAGGCAGGGCAGCTTAATAAATCAAACCTGTTGGTGTTGCCCCCAAGTGGCACAAAGGAGATTGGATTCTAATTATGATTTCCTATGGGGGCGGTGTTTTAAAAATGACATCAGCAAAGTACTGGATTTGTAATTTGGAAAACTCATATCTATAATTATTTTAGATTTGGCAGAGTTAAAATTCTGTTACCCCCACCAAAAGCACATATACTCATGCCCCATCCCCTTACTTCCCCCTCAGGTTTTTAAACCTGGAGTAGAATTGTTACCAGCTGGGGACCTGGCCCTGAGTGGGTCTGCCTAGGCCAGTGATGGCGAACCTTTTGAGCTCGGCATGTCAGCATTTTGAAAAACCCTAATTTAACTCTGGTGCCATGTCACATATAGAAATTTTTTGATATTTGCAACCATAGTAAAACAAAGATTTATATTTTTGATAATTATTTTATATATTTAAATGCCATTTCACAAAGAAAAATCAACCAAAAAAATGAGTTCATAGGTTCACCATCACTGGCCTAGGGCCAGCCAATAGTGTGTGGGTTCTTGACTTCGTGCAGGAAAGACTTCACAATACAGTCCAGGTGGCTATGAGGGTATGTTTATTAAAGCTTGGGATAGCGAAACAAGGAAGTGCTTAGCATAGAAGAAGCAACAGGAGAGCTAGGCTGGGCTGCCTTGGCTCACTGGGAAAGCCAGAGAAAAGGGGGCCTTGGGGGCAGGTTCAGAGAATTAGCCCGGAGGAGCTGCTGCTGCCCATTACTTCCCTGGTTGCAAGTCTCATGGGGACTCCAGGTGATGCCTGCCCGCGGGGGAAGTGGAGGAAGAAGATGGAGAAGGGAATGGTTTGCGCTGTTCCCCAGAGGGAGTGGGAGAGGGGTCCTTTGTCTTGAGGCTTTTCTCTCTTGCGGGTGGGGATCTTAGGGGAGGTCTCAGGGAAGGGCTTCAGCAGAATATTCATCAGTTTTCCAGTTTGTTCTTTCAGGGTCATGGTCTCTCTACTGATTGGTCAGTGTCAGGACAGGGGGTCTTAAGTCATGGCAGCTCACCTACTTTTACTATTTTTCTCAGCCTGGAGCTGAAATACAACTGAGGCCTGGATGTTTTCTCTAGGGAGGTGACCTTCTGTATTTGGCTTCAATTACTCAGCCAGTTTGTTCAGTTATCTGTCCCAGTTTCCCTGTTCCACTTGTCCTGGTAAACTGGCCTGTCTCAGAATCTGGAGGGGGTTGACCAGCTTCAATCTTTTTAAAAATTTATATATATTTTTTTATTGATTTCAGAGAGGAAGGGAGAGGGAGAGAGAGATATATGAACATCAATGATGAGTCAGAATTGTTGATCAGCTGCTTCCTGCACGCCTTCCACTGGGGATCAAGCCCACAACCCAGCATGTGCCCTGACCGGAAATCGAACTGTGACCTCCTGATTCATAGGTCGATGCACAACCACTGAGCCACACCAGCTGGGCTACTTTTATCTTATTGTCATGGACATACCTGAGTTACCTTTACTTTTTCTTCTCATTTGATTGTGTTTTGCTGAGAAGTGCCTTTTCTTTTCCTTGCTCTCTTGGGCAGTTAACTTCTGAAACACCAAGCACTAGACTGGGAGACAGGATAGTTCAAGTTCTAGTCCTAGTTCAGCCCCAACCAAGCTTTGGGTGACCTTGGGCAAGTTCTTTGACCTTACTGAGTCCTATTTTCCCCATCCATACAGTAAGTGAGGTAATTGAAGCACCTGGGCAAGATAGTTCACCTCTCAATTGGATAGGTAACCCTGTCCATTTCAGCTCACCCTCCCACTCCATCTCCACATTTTTGAGGGAAATCCACAGCTTGTATTCTCACTGTGCAATAAGTCTCATCCTCTTGCTATACCTCCCTACATCTTGTGAACCAGGAATAGGCTTATGACCCAAGAGCAAATACAGCTTATGCTGGCTCTGTGGTCAGGCTTAAAGAACTTGAACTGGATTCTTCTCTCTCTCTCTCTCTCTCTCTCTCTCTCTCTCTCTCTCTCTCTCTCTCTCTCTCTCTCTCTCTCTCTCTTTTGGAGGAAATTGGAGATTTGAACAAAGGAACCCAAGAAGAATTTTTCAGTTAATAGTAAGGATAGAAGAGATTCTAGACCCCATAAGGCCTGAGTGAACCTCTCTATTCTTGAATGTTCTTTAATACTTGATGCTCCATCCATAAATAATCTTGCTCCACCTGGACACAGAATGTTGAATAGGCTACCGGAGTGGGAAGATGGAGCTTCCCCCCAGAATTTCTATTTAGTGGGAGAAACAGACAAGGAACCCATCTTTAGCTTCTCCCACTTTAGGACCATCTTTAGAGGAAGAGGGAATTTGTGTCACATCTGCTCCTGAATTGCCCACATTGCAGCTGTCTTCTATACAGTATGCTCAGAGAACCCTGAGTTCAAACCCCAGACCTGCCACTTAATAGCTGTGTGACAGTGAACACATTACTTAACCTCTCTAGATCTCAGCATTTAGGTCTGAAAGATGGGGATGCAATAATCATATCTATCTCATAGTGTTGTGAGAATTACATAAGCACTGGACTCTGCTCCACTCTTTAACTCCTGGTTTATAAATGTGAATACGAACCTGAGGGAAAAGATCATTCTTCCTTACCTCCTACTGCCTCAGTGCATGTTATCAATTAAACTAGAGGCCCGGTACACAAAAATTTGTGTACTCAGGGCGGTCTCTCAGCCAGGCCTGTGCCCTCTTGCAGTCTGGGACCCCTTGGGGGATGTCCACCTGCTGGCTTAGGCCCGCTCCCCAGGGGATAGAGCCTAAGCTGGCAGTCAGACATCCCTCTGGCAGCCTGGGAGCCCTCGGGGGATGTCCATTTGCCAGAGGGGAGCAGGCCTAAGCTGCAGTTGGACATCCTTAGCGTGCTGAGGAGGCGGGAGAGGCTCCTGCCACCACCACTGTGCTGGCAGCTGTCACCCTGGCTTGTGGCTGAGCAGAGCTCCCCCTGTGGGAGCGCACTGACCACCAGGGGGCAGCTCCTGCATTGAGCATCTGCCCCCTGGTGGTCAGTGTGTGTCATAGTGACCAGTCATTCCCAGTCATTCTGCTATTAGGGTCAATTTGCATATTACCCTTTTATTATATAGGATGATTTGGAATGGAAACAGGAGCAGTGGAAAAGGGAGCATGCCCAAACTATCACATCGTATCTGTGATAGGAACAGACACGGAATTTTCTTTCCTTGGCTCTTGGCCTAGTTTCTTGCTCTTCAATTGTCAGTGTGTGTGTATGTGTATGTGTATGTGTGTGTGTGCACATGTGCATCAGTATATAAGTAAGCATGTTTATGTGTTGATTTCAGCTTCTATAATATAACCACCAGCTCCTCATTCCACTTTTCTCAAGTCAGATGGGGAACTTCCCAGGGAGGAAGACTGGCTCCAGTGTGATAAATTCCTCACCCTGACAGCTTTTGGTCTTTTCTGCCTAGAGAGGAAAAAAATGCAAATAAATAAGAAATAAAATTCCCATTAACCTGGGAATTACCTCGGTGCTTTTTGAAAGCAGGAAAAAGGAGAGTTGCGCTGGCAGATCTATTGGAGATGATTTAACAGGTGAGGGGCATTGCTCCGCTTGTTTTAGGTCTCAGTCTATTAGGTCCTGTGAAGTGCGACAGATCCATTCTAATTTACACAGTTGTTCAGCAAAACTTTTGTGGGTTTTTAAATTGACTGTAATGTTTAGCAATTGGAATATAAATTCATCTGGGTCTCTTATTTGGTTGCCTCAATGGTGCATTACAAAGTGCTTATAGTGTCTGATCTGCTTACGTTTTACCATCAGCTCCCATTCTGCACTTTTCACAGCTTGTGCTGAGGGTGGGGCTCACTGTCCCCACCTCCTGTTGGTCCCATACTATGAGCCCACTGTGTCATCAATCCTCTCTTTTATGTCCTCCTTTTCTGGGATTCCCACTAACTCTTGGTGGTTGAGGTAACCGATGCTAGTGTGATGTAATACTGGGACTTTGCCTGCCTCGTCTTAGGTCCTATGGGGATAAGTCATACCAAATTCTCAAGCTTCTTTCTTTCATTATCACCAACCTCTTGATATAGAATATCACCACCCAGGCTTCACTTTCACAGCAGCTGCTCCTCCCCTTGTGTTCTGGCTTCTGCAGACACCCCTGCAGAAACCACTTTCTTAAAAGGCTCACAGTGGCCTCTGGCTGTCAAATGCAAGGGCCCCTGTTTCCTGGGTGTCTGCAGTATTTGAACACACTTCTTTCTCGATACATTTCTCCCTGATCAACCTGACATAACTGTGATGTCTCCTGCTTTCATTCATCCTCTAGAACAGTGATGGTGAACCTATGACACACGTGTCAGAGGTGACATGCGAACTCATTTTTTTGGTTGATTTTTCTTTGTTAAATGGCATTTAAATATATAAAATAAATATCAAAAATATAAGTCTTTGTTTTACTATGGTTGCAAATATAAAAAAATTTCTATATGTGACACGGCACCAGAGTTAAGTTAGGGTGTTTCAAAATGCTGGCACGCCGAGCTCAAAAGTTTCACCATCACTACTCTAGAACCTGGTCCACCCATGCATGTCTGGGACCAGCCAGTCCTCCCATCCTACACACTGGCATGCGCCGATCGCATCTCTGAAGCCTCCCTGTCCACTTCCTCTTCTGAATACCCCCATGTGCATTTTTATGCTATTGAATGCATTTTACTTTACACTAATGCAGCGGTTCTCAACCTGTGGGTCGTGACCCCTTTGGGGGTCGAACAACTCTTTCACAGGGGTTGCCTAAGACCATCGGAAAACATATATAATTACATATTGTTTTTGTGATTAATCACTATGTTTTAATTATGTTCAATTTGTAACAATGAAATTGGGGGTCACCACAACATGAGGAACTGTATTAAAGGGTCGCAGCATGAGGAAGGTTGAGAACCACTGCACTAATGGGTATAAATACTAGTCGGTGTCCTCTTTCCCCACAATGGGAAATCCTGGGGGGCAGGGGCTGTGACTGATACAGCCTTGAAATTCCCATGGTGTCTGGCACACAACAGATACATGTTAATTTAACCAATTGCGTTTTTTAAGATGAGAGGAGAGAGGGATTTTGGAAGCTGAAGGGAGGAGAGGTAAGAGTGGGTGGCAGGTGGGGTGGGGGAGAAGTAATTCAGTCTGGGGCGCGTTGAGCTCGAGGTGCATATGAGACATTCGGGTGGAAATGTGTGTGGGCCTAAAACTCTGAAACAGTGCGGACATGGAGCTGCCATGGATCACGGGGAGAGGACGGGCACTGAGGAAGGGAGTAGAATCAGAAGAGGGCCTGAGCCAGAGCCTGGGCGGTTCGGGCATCCCCAGGCCGGGCAGAGGAAGCACAGCCAGCCGCCAGCATGGGGCGTAGTTTGGTGCTCCTGAGCCTGAGGGACAGCAGTGTTTCCCAGGTCACCTGGGTCACGCCTGCGGAGCAGCCAAGTGGGAAGCGAACAGGGGGGCTTGCGGGGGTCGTGCGGCCATGCCGGCAGCATTGGCAGAGCACACGGGGTGCAATCCGACTGGAATGGGCCGAGAAGTAAGTGGACACGGAGGAAACACGGGCTTTGGGTTGTAGAAAGCTCCATTGAGAAGTTTTGCTGCAGAGGGGGCGGGGGGGGGGGGGGGAGGAAGGGGAATTCCAGAGACATACGGGGGGTTTGGGTTTTGTGCACTAAAATTTGTTTTTAATATAGAAGAGACTGGAGCGTGTTTCAGGGTGGGAATGGAGGTCTGAAGTGGGAGGGAGGGGCTGATGGACGCAGTGCAGGGCGCTGTGGCCGGGGTGAGGAGGGCGGCGGGAGGGAGGCTCTGCTTTCTCTCTGGCATGAGTCTGCAGCTAAAGCTCTATTAACACAACTAGTATCACAGCCTAGCAGCTACCAGTAGTGACTGCTAACTGCACTAAGTACTTATCCTCAGTAACTCATTTAATCCCCCAACAAACCTATTGAATGGGTTCTAGTTTGGAGATGAGGAAACGGGGTTCATAGAGGTTAAGTATTTGACCGAGGTTACAGTTGGTAAGTTATAGAGCCAGGACTTAACCATAAACTGATTCCCACCCCGCTGCTATGGCTATTACTCTGGCTATTGTAGGGCTATTATATGACACTGACATTATGAACTTCCTTTTTTTTTTTTTAACTGCACTATATGGGGTGAGCAAAAGTAGGTTTACAGTTGTGAGTATGTGAGACAGAGTTTATTCTTGTATTTATTAATGTATTATTTTCCATATGAACAACTGTAAACCTACTTTTGTCCACCCCTGTATACTTCACGCTGGGGGGGAAGTTTGTGGTATGCTGAAGAAGGCTGGCGTTGTCAGTCCCAGGGTTAAACTGCATGCGCTTTATAATTCTAAAAATTATGGAGCTGGTCAGCCTCTTCCCACACATTATGTTCCGAGGTGCAGCAACCAGGCACCATATTCCAGCATGAACATCTCTCATCTGCTTCCTGCCTGAGGAGGACAGCCAGTATTTATCAGCACTGGAACAGTTAATGAAGCATGCAGCACTGGGCTCCTTTCTCACCAAGGGCTACTGGGACTTTTGCTGTGATTTTTCCAATGCACACTCTGCCCTCTCCTGGCCAAGTTTTCCCACGACCGGAGGGGTATCCAGCCAAACCCCTGCAGGCAGTGGCAGGGGAGCTGTCTTGCACTTCACAGTCTCTCTGTCCAAAGCATTATCTTGCGTGAATTTCTGCGTTCTTTTCACTCAGTCGTTTCTCTCTCCATGCCCTATAGCAATGTGCTGCCCAGCTGAAAAATGCAGCTGACCCAACTCTAGTGCCATTTCTTAGCTGTAGAGTCTTGAGTGAAGTTGTTATCACTGAGGGCCCGAGCCAGTGGGTCTGACATGGCCTTAGGAGGCAGGAAGACCTGGGCTTCAGACCAACGTAGGAACCCACCCCCTAAACCGTTAGTTTCTCCCCCGGTGATATGGGGAGGACATTACCTGCCTCAGGGTTAAATGGGCAAATGTATGCACATGACCTGGCACATCGTGGTTGTCTCATTGTAACTTGGCCTAACTTCCTGATTTCTGGGAGGAAGTTGCAAGAAAAAGCTAAACCTGTCTCTATGATGGCAGTTTAGAGCACGGCACTATTGCAATGGCATGCTTTTGTTTTTGTCCAGATCCCCACTGGACAATAAGCTTTTGTGAGGATAGAGAGCTTGTTTGTATCCCCACTGCTCGACATATAAGTCATTTAATAAATCGTTGTTGAATGAATAAAAATCGAATGTGTGGGTCCTGATGCCAAGCATCTCTGCTTATTTCTGGGGCACACTAAGTCTGAGAACTTCTGCTCTACAAGTTCCACTTACTAGGGATCAAGCTGTGGATGGAATTTAATATGAGCCTTATCTTCGCTCTCTATAATTTGCGTCAGACCTGGAAACCTTTGATCTTAACTGGATAACAGAGCTCATGACCTGCCGCCAGATACTTTGTGAAAAGGGCTAGTATGTGTGTTTATGGAACGGGCTCTGACTTAATGCGTGAGGCTTTTCTTTTCTGAAGGGCTTGGACTTGGTTTATGGTTCAAGGGATTATTAGAGAAAAGACACTTAGCATCTCACTTGCTAACTGTATGCTTGAAATCTTTCCAAATCAACAGTGGTTTTTCAAAATATTTTAAAGGTTATTTATTTATTTTATTAGAAATGGCCCCTCTTGTCTCCTTATACTTTCCTTGACCCCGTGTATTTCAGGTTTTCAAATGAGCTCCTGGAGTGGGTCTGGCTCACTCCAGTTCCAGGAAAGCTGCTCTGATAATGTTCCTGTTTCTTTTGACCTTCTTGGCTATCAGTTGCACAGATGCAGAAATAAACAGTCCCGGCTGCTGCTATGGGCTTCAGTTGCCAGCATGCTTCTATAGAACTTTATCCCCAAAGAAAACCACCTCCAAGACCCTGATTTGGGGGCAGAGGCCTCAAGCGTAGCAGTTTCCCTGGCTCCTGCCTCAGGTGACTCTTTTAGCCTGTAAGTTTCAGAAACTCTTCATTTGGAAAAAAAGTTCTTTCTCATAAATTAAAATCAAAGAAGCTAGTCTGATCACAACATTTAAGTGAGGCAGGAAGGTAAAGTCGAACAGCACTATGCTGGGACGCTTGCTCCTCAGTCTAGGGATTTCTAATAACAGGAGCAACAGTACCTGTTGAGCATCTATCACATGCCAGACATTGTGCTAATCCTATCACAGGCTGTGTATCTAATGCGATCCTCACAACAGCAGCTGTGAGGTGAGTACACGGCTTCCATTTTACAAAGGAGAAATGGAGGTTTTTAGCAGATCAATGATTTGATAAAGTAAGTAACAGAACTAAGATTCAAACCCAGGCCCACCTGGCCCACAGTCTTAAAAACTGGGTGATGCCCAAGGACAAATGCTTCTTTTCAGTTATGTCTCAGGAGATGCTAATGCTGGGACAGCACAGAACCCATGGGAACTGCTGCTCCAACAATGCGTTCTTTGTAGAACAATCAACACCTCCTTTTATTTGCAATTATTAGGTCTAGGTTTCTCCCTGCCCAACTCAGATTCAATCTTGGTCTAAGATTTAGTTTCATATTACAGAAATTCCATTGACTTGCCTGTTTTTTGGTGGCTATGATGTGTTTCTCTCTTCCCCTTCTTTCTCTTCCATTTCTTTCCCTTTAGAGGAGTGGTTCTCAACCTTCTGGCCCTTTAAATACAGTTCCTCAGGTTGTGACCCAACCATAAAATTATTTTCGTTGCTACTTCATAACTGTAATGTTGCTATTGTTATGAATCGTAATGTAAATATCTGATATGCAGGATGGTCTTAGGCGACCCCTCTGAAAGGATCGTTCGACCCCAAAAGGGGTCGCGACCCGCAGGTTGAGAACCGCTTCTGTAGAGTATTCTCTTTCAACCTTGCTGGGTTGATTTAGCACCATTTATTCATAAGTGCAAAGGGCTTCTCATTTCAGAAAATCAATATAGTATGGACTAAGGAGGGTGTTGGAGGCAGGCCCAGGGAGGGGATAGTAAAGAGCCTGGGTGATGGGTTGAAGTGATGGCTGAACCCCATCCAGCAAGACAGGAGGGATGTAGAAAAAGATCTGGAAGTACCAGGGAGAAGGGAAAGAAGGCAGATGGAAGGAAGGCGGTGGAAGGCAGGTGCATGGAAAAGTGCCAGGAATTAGTACAGAAACAAAACAGCTTTTTGTGAAAACACCATGACTCCTGTTAACCCCAAACCTCTTCCTGTTGAAAAGATAATGTCAAGAAGTTAAGTCCTTCAGTCCTGGAGTGTGGGGTGAGGTCAAGAAGCTTGCTGATCTCGCTGCAGGAGGCTTGGTAAAGCCCCAGAGGGGAGCAGATAAGCAGTGGGTTTTACTTTGAAACAAGAGGAGGTATCAATTTGATGGCTGGCGCTATGTTTGCAATGCCTTGCTGGCTGAGCCTCCTCTGTGGTCTCCCCTGGGGCAAAAACTTCTTCTGCTTGGCGTGATTTCACAGAAAAATTTCCCTGTGTGAGGTGACCTTCTCTAGGGTAATTTCATGTAATCTGTGGGGATTTTGAGTTGATTGTGAGAGCTCTATATTGTACCATTTTACTCTTTCCCCTGGGAGAAAGCAGTAGAAGGAATAAGAAGTTGCTAAAGTAGGAGGGTAAAAAGCTCCTGTCACCTCCTTTCCCCACACCTTAGAAGAGTAATGATAAAATCTGAGCACAACGCTGATGAGGGAGAGAGACTTGTTTCTGGAAGATTACGCTCCAGAAGGAGCAGAGAACCCTATACAACGAACCCAACAGAAGCAAACCAAACCATATAAAAGGATCTGAAGAGAGATTCTGTGGTAGGCAGAATTCTAAAATGACGCTCAAAGACCATGCCTGTGTATAATCAAATCCCCGCCCTTTGAGTGTGGGTAGAACTGGTCACTTGCTTCTAAGCAGTGGAATTTAGTAAAGATGATGGTCTCTTATTCCTACGATTATGTTGCCTTATATGGCAAAGATGCAGACATTTGACAGGTGTAATTAAAGTCCCTGTTCAGTTGACTTCAATTAAAAAGGAGTTGTCCTAAGTGGCCTGATTCAATCAGGTGAACTCTTAAATGAGGGGCAAGCATGCCAAACTCATGGCCGTTTGACATGCTTGGTGAGATTAGAGATGGAAGTAGTCAGAGCTTCCCCTGCCGGCCCTGAAAAGGCAACTGCCATGTTATGGAGAGGGTCACAGGGCAGAAATCTGTAGTGGTCTGTAGGAGCTGAAGTCATCAATCTAGTGACCCTGGACAGAGAACCCATACTGGGCCTCCTGATACATGGAAATTATGTGATGATAAATCTGTGTTTTTTTAAAGTTGCTGGGTACATGTTAATTTGTTAGGCAGCATTAGAAAACAATACAGTTCCTGTGTTTTTCAAATGAAATCTCAACAAGTCTTAAAGATGACATCTACTTCAAGACTGTATTGTCACTAACCTAAATTAGAGCCGTAATTATTCTCTCCTTCAATCACTACCTGCCATGACTCTCCAGGATCCACCTCTTAGGAAGGTCTGTCATTGAGGGCTTCCTGTGAGCGTGCTTCTGGGGTTGCAGGAAGATAAATACAATAAAGAAATGCTTTTCTTCTGCTCTCATTTGGTGAGATTATGGTATGTAAATTCCCATGTACATCGGGCAAAACCCTCTTGAGGGTTTTGAGCTGTCTCGGCAGTGGTTTGGTGAGGGAGAATATAGGGGAAGACACTGGATCCCTCTGGTACATAAATCATCCAGCGATATGCAAATGACTTCTCAGATCTGCAGTGCTTTCCTCCTAGCCGTCTTGGACATTGCCTGGGTGTTAAAAAGCCTCTCATATTTTGCTGCTTTTTAGCCCATTTTTGTTAGCTCCTCAAGTGCTTGTAAAATATGGTTTTGCAGTTTAAACAATAGAATATGGACTCGTAAAGGGTGTTGGGAATGCAAGACCCATCACTGAGCTGGCTGCATATTCCATTGCACTGGGCGGGCCTGTACTGTAGGTGTCTACAGCATCGGCCTCCCCAGTAAACATGGCAACCTCACGTTACTCATCTTGGCATTGTGAGACCCAGGACTGTGTGCTGCAGTGTTGAATAAAACCTCCTCTTTTACAGAGAAAGAATATAAAGGGATTCCTGCTGCCTGCCCCCCTCCCCAGGGGGATTCAAATTCTTGCCTAACGTCACATAGCTTGTTGCGGGCAGAGCTGGTTCTGGAACACCAGCCTTCCGAATTCCTGTGCCTTTTCCTGTCACCTCCCAGTCACTGCACAGGCCTACCGTGCCAAGGAGTTGGAAGCAGAAAGAGGACAAGCAAGTCAGCACCATTCCAAATCCTGTCCGGGTCCCGTCCACTCTGGCTTTCACCAGGCAGCTCTTCGTTCTGCTTCTGTGTAGTACACAGTCTTCCTGATGGCCTCCTGCCCAATCCCCTCCAGTGCTGTTCGCAGCTTCACACTTCACGAACTTTATTCACAATCGATAAATAAGCCTATCACCATCAGGGCTTTGTATTCTCATCACATATCGTCATCTGTCATAAGCCGTTGCACGCAGGAGTCCGGTTCATTCAGCATCTCCCACTCATCTTTATTTCCGAGTCAGTGATGGAGAGAGACAAACTAAAGGTGTAGGCCCAAGAATTCAGTATTTGCTCCATAACAGAATGTCTAAAGATAAATATCATGTTTACACATTATTGTATTTGAGATTAGTGCCGGGGGAGAAAAAAGCCATTACCTTGTCAGGCTCTCTATACTTATTAGAAGCAAAAGTATTTGGTTTTCCATTCAAATATGCTGGATCTGAAAAGTGACTTTTCATTAAGGTGTGTTTTAAAAATGCTGGTGACTTCTGGCCACCTCTGCCTCTTTTTGTGTGTTTTTTTTTGAGGCGGGAGTCTGGCATCTGATCTGAGTGCAGCTTTGGGTTGGCAGATAAGTTAGAATCACAAAGTATATTCTGAGGGAGGAGTTAAATGATACTGCATGTCTAATTAGGAGACCCATTTCCTAGTCACTGCCACAGTGTTTAAGAATAGTAAATATATTTTTTAGATTCTTGAGTTGGAGAGGCAAAGAGTCCATAACTGGGATGGTTTATAGTCAAGGAATTTTAATATAAGAGTTAGCAACTAGGATTCTAAATCATAGTTCATAGTTCTTAACCCCTGACAATGGTAGTGAACTCTGCATTGCTTCCGAACCCTTTACACATAAAAGTGCTAATAGATAATGACAATATTTATAGTATTCTGGGCTGGTGGCCATCCACAGCGCACTGGTTGGGAAGCTGTGCTTGGGGAAGGAAGGACAGTAGAGACCTCCAGTTTATTTAGGTCTCACATATTCTGAGCTTTTCCTTGGTCCCATTAATCAATACAGAAGAAAGGTCTTTTGAATGGCAGGCTCTGCCTCCCAGAGAAACTTCATAGAGCTAATGTGATATGTGCAGACCTCAAGAGGCTACTCTGTTGGCAAAATCTAAATCAAAATGGGTGCTGTTGGTACTCTTCTATCCACTTAGATTCCTGGGTTTCATCATCTAAGTAGATTGATGCTTACATAGAGAGGCAGCCAAACATGTCAGGTATCTCAGGGTCGTACGAACAAGTCATCACTGTAGCAGAAAATCAAGGCTGAGAGAGGTAGTAAATATGTTATCACTTTGACATATTCTGTAATGAACATTTATTGAGAAGTTATTATGGCCAGGACCTTGGGAAATGCTTTACATATTCTATCTCGCTTGATGGTCACAACAACTTGGTAAGCTAATGCCTTTGCTTTCCCTGCTTTACAGAGGAGGAAGGTAAGTCAATAAGCTAGAAAGTGTGACAGCTGAGTGTAAAACCCAGGTCAGACGCCAAAGCGGGTGCTCAGAATGTCTCCAGCAGGCAGCTCCCTGCACACCGAGTGCGGGATGTTGGACCTCTCACTCGGTGTTCTGGGGGGAGTCTTGTTTCCAACGCATCAACATGACTTTCTCTGTTTGATAATAAACCTGAAGACTAGTGCTCTCCTTGTATCTGTTTCTCACTTTTCCTGCCTTTCTCTGCCTTGGGCAAATCACTTCACCTTTGTACCTTAACACTTTGTAAAAATAGGGGCAGTGATGCCCTGTTTGTAAGAAGGCAAGAGCTTTTCATCCTGTGAGATACACAAGGATTCTAGAGCACTTGGTTTAACATTTTAATATTGAATTGTGAGGCCAAAATATAATAACAGTTTTCTTAGCTCTAATTCATAACAAAGAGGCATTGTATTTATTGAATATTTTAGTCCAATAAACATCTTTAGTCAGTAAAGAACATGGTGACCAGAGACTTCTGGGGCCACTGAGATTACCCCAGGAGGCAGGCTATCTTGGGAGAAAACCCCTTCGCGATGAGAGGACTCCACAATGGCGCCTGGCCTTATGGAAAAGGGCCCCCAGAAGCCCAGCACGGGGCAGCAAGCCTTGTCCTTCTTTTCCCCAGCAAGGGATAAGGGGACAAGTAAAACTCAGGAAAAAATTGGAGTTTGAATAAATATTTTCCAGCACAAAAGGTACTATTTTCTGAAAGATCTCTCTAAGGTTTCAAAATGACTAAGGCAAACATTTGGTTGTGTGGAGTCATCATTTTTTTTAAAGCTAGGATTCCATTACATACATTATCTGTCTTTGAAAGAAGAGGACATAAGCACTCCTCCTCCTTGTCATCTTCTCTCCTATACCTCTCAATTTTTGTTAGTTATGCTATAGTATTTTTTATTGTATAGGCTTACAACATTTATCTTTAGCACCAATGATTTCTGTAATGCTACTAAATCAATATTGAAATGAAGTCAATGTCCAACATTTCACCTTATCTTTATTTATTTATTTTTAAATGGAATTTAGTGGTGTGACATTGGTTAATAAAATTATATAGGTTTCAATTCTATAATACAGCATCTGTATATTGTATTCTGTCTTTGCCACCCTGTCAAGTCTCCTTTCATGACTATTTATTCCCCCTTTACCTTCTTCTACCTCCCCACACCTCTCTTTCCCTCTGGTCATTACCATACTGTGTCTATGAGTTGTTGTTGTTGTTGTTTTTGGCCTAATCCCTTCACCTTTTTACCCAGGCCCTGAACCCTTCTCCCCTCTGACAGCTGTCAGTCTGTACTCTGTGTCTATGAGACATTTCTATTTTGTTTGTTAGTTTATTTTGATCATTAGATTCTATATATAAGTAAAGTCATATATTTGTCTTCCTCTGACTGGCTTATTTCACTTAGTGTAATGCTCTCCAAGTCCATCCATGCAGTTGCAAAACGTAAGATTTTCTTCTTTTTTATGTATGAGTAGTATTCCTTTGTGTAAATGTATCACAGCTTTTTTTTTTTTATCTACTCATGTACTGATGGGCACTTGGGCTTCTTCCAAACCTTGGCTATTGTAAATAATGCTTCAATGAACATAGGGGTGCACATATTCTTTCAAATTAGTGTTTTGTTGGCATATATTCCCAGAAATGGAATCTCTGGGTCATAAGGCAATTCTGCTTTAATTTTTTTAGGTAACTCCATACTATTTTCTACAGTGGTTGCACCAGTCTGCAGTCCTATCACAATGCATGAGGATTCCCTTTTTTCCACATCCTCAACAACAGTTGTTTGTTTGTTCATTGATAATAGCCATTCTGACAGGTGTGGATATCTCATTTTGGTTTTAATTTGAATTTCTACACTTGATCTTAGCCAAAAGGCCGAGAAGCGATGGTTTTAATTTGAATTTCTAATGATTAGTGACACCTAGCATCTTTTCATATGTCTATTAACCTTTTGTATGTCCTCTTTGGAGAAGTGTCTATTCAGGATCTTTGGCCTTTTTAATTGGATCATTTTTTTAAAGTTCAGTTTTATAAATTCTTTATAAATTTTGTATATTAACCCCCTATCAGATGTATTATTGGTGAGTGTCTTCCCCCATTCAGTGGGTTGTCTTTTCATTTTGTTGATGGTTTTCTTTGCTTTGCAAACCTTTTTAGTTTGATGTAGTTCCATTTATTTTTTTCTTTTGTTTCACATGCCTAAGGAGATAGGTCAGAAAAAAAATATTGCTATGAGAAATGTCTGAGATTTTACTACCTCTGTTTTCTTCTAGGATTTTTATGATTTTGAGCCTAACAGTTAAGTCTTTAATCCATATTGAGTCCATTCTTGTATATTGTGAGATATTCCTCTCAATTTTTTACCCACCACCCATGATGTGGGTCCAGTCCATTTCATGTCTCTGCTCCTCCCACATCTCAGTGTGACTTTTCTTTTTAAAATATCATTATTTATAGGATTTTTCTTCAGCTAGATTTCAGGTGGTTCTGAGTGATGGTTGTTCTGTAGTTTAGTTGTATTTTTGATGTGGTTGTGGGAGGATGCAAATACCATATTTACCTATACTGCAGTATTAACTGGAAGACCCTAAGCCATTTATATTTAACGTGATTATAGGTGGGTGTGTATTTATTACCATTTTATTCTTTTATCTATGTTCTCTGTTTTTTCCTCCTCCTCTTCCTCTTCCTCCTCCTCCTCCTTCTATTTCTTCTTAAAGAAGACCCTTTAACGTTTCATGTATCACTGCTTTAGCAGTGATGAACTCCTTTAAGTTTTTCTTATCTGTAATGTTCTTTATCTGTACTTCAGTTCTAAATGATACTCTTGGTTGTAGGGTCCTTACTTTTCATTACTTTGTTAATCTCTTCTGGCCTGCAAAGATTTTGTAAGGAAATCAGCTGAAAGTTTTATGGGAGGGCCCT
Source organism: Myotis daubentonii (assembly GCF_963259705.1). NCBI lineage: Eukaryota > Metazoa > Chordata > Mammalia > Chiroptera > Vespertilionidae > Myotis > Myotis daubentonii. The sequence continues at coordinate 88,209,263 of NC_081840.1, read as the reverse complement.
TAACTAATTGCTTTTTTCTTGCTGCTTTTAAGATTCTCTCTTTGTCTTCAATGTTTTGCCTTTTAATTATGATGTGAGATGGTGTGGACCTTTTTGGGTTCATCTTGTTTGAGATTCTCTGTGCTTCCTAGACTTGTATGACTTTTTTCTTTACCAGGTTAGAGAAGTTTTTAGTCATTATTTCTTCAAATAAGGTCTCAGTTCCTTGCTCTCTCTCTTTTCCTTCTAGTGCAGCTATGATGCAGATATTGTTACCCTTCATGTTGTCCCAAAGGTTCCTTAAACTATCTTCATTTTTTAAAAAAACTTCTTTTTTCTTTTTGCAGCTCTGATTGGGTGTTTTCTGCTACATTGTCTTCCAAATTGTCTGCTTTATGTTATCTGTTTATTGTTTTATAGTGTATTTTTCATTTCAGATAATGTATTCTTCTTTTCTGACTAGTTATTCTTTACTAGTGACCTGGCGTGCGAAATTGCATGGCCCCGTCCACCCGTGTGTGCCCTGCCCGCCCACCCGCCACCCCACCATGACACCCTAACCCAGCCGTGGACAAACTATGGCCCGTGGGCCGGATCCGGCCTGTTTGAAATGAATAAAACTAAAAAAAAAAAAAAAAAAAAAAAAAAAAAAAAGACCGTACCCTTTTATGTAATGATGTTTGCTTTGAATTTATATTAGTTCACACAAACACTCCATTCATGTTTTTGTTCCGGCCCTCCGGTCCAGTTTAAGAACCCATTGTGGCCCTCGAGTCAAAAAGTTTGCCCACCCCTGCAGCCTAACCTCTCCACCTAGAGCTGGAGTATGCCTGGCCCCGCCCCTGACCCCTCCAGCCTTTTCTGGCAGCTTCAAGCCCTGCCTTCGGTCCTGAGTTGCCTTGGGCTGGTCCTGCCTCCTCTGGGCGCCTCCCTACTTCTGCCCTGTCTCCAGAGCAACACGGCAGCTCCTCCCCATCATGGCACCAAAGGAAAGTGTGGAAGCCTCCCGCCTGCTGCAGGGTTCTAAGTGCTGCTTCCTGGCAGCACGCACCCTGTACTCCTTCCCCTGGCAGGAGGGCGGCAGGCGTGTTGAGTGCGAGCAGTGGGTGGTGAAGGACTGGTGAGCGGGGCACTACGGGTTCTCACCCCTGCCCTCCCCGCCATGGGATGTTCCCACCTCCTCTAGGCGCCTCCCTGCTTCTGCCCCATCTCCAGAGCAATGCAGCGGCTCTGCCCTGCAGCACATGCAGCCTCCTGCTGAGCAGTCGTTAGGGGCCTCATGACCATTAGCATATTAGCTTTTTATTATAGAGGATGGTTTCTATGTCCTTTTTCATGCTGTTGTAGTTCCCACTCAATTCCTTGAGCATCCTTATAACAATTTTTTTTGAACTATAAGTGATAAATTGCTTGCCTCCATTTACTTTAACACTTTTTCTGGAGATTTCTCTTGTTCTTTCATTTGGAGCATGTTTCTTTGTCTCCTCACTTTGGCTGCCTCTTTGTGCTTGTTTCTATGTATTAGGCTGATTTGTATGACCCCCAGTCTTAGTAGGGTGGCTTTATTTAGTAAGAGTCCTGTGGGATCTGTGGCTAATCAACTTGATCACCTGAGCTCAGTCCTCCAGGAATGTGCCTTGTGTGGGTTATGTGGGCCCTCCTGTTGTAATTGAGTCTTAATTGCTATTGGCTTGTTCATGCTGGGTCGACCCACAGTGTGGCTGACTGTAAGGATCAACCCTGACCACAGTGTATGAGCTGCTGTACAGGTACTGACCACACAAAGCAGAAGTCACCTCAGCAGGGTCTAGTCCAGGGGTGGGCAAACTTTTTGACTCGAGGGCCACAATGGGGTCTTTAACTCAATGGGTTCTTAAACCCACAATGGGTTCTTTGTTCCGGAGGGACGGAATAAAAACATGGATGGAGTGTTTGTGTGAACTAATATAAATTCAAAGTAAACATCATTACATAAAAGGGTACGGTCTTTTTTTTCAATAGTTTTATTCATTTCAAACGGGCCGGATCTGGCCCGCGGGCCATAGTTTGCCCACGTCTGGTCTAGTCACTAGGCTCTAGTGCCTGCCAAAATCTCCCTTTGGATGTGCTGCTTGTGAAGCTACTTCAATACTGCTCTAACGTTGTCTAAAGCTGGCCATGAAGTGTGTTCATTCTGGGTTCTCTTTGGAGAGACTCTGGTTCAGGCCAATGTCAGATGCTCCCTGTTACTGGCCCTGGACCACCTGTTTGGGGCTACAAAGAGATCCACACTTTGTGGCTGCCTCTGCTGGGCCTGGATATGTGGGAGAAGGATCACGCTGCCCACCAAAACTGGCTTTCTACCAGTACGGGTCCAGGGGCAGGTCAGCAAAGTCGCAAGGTACCCTGAGATCCACCTCCACCTGTTGGCTGCCTGTCAGGCTCAGTCACTGAAGGAGTCTCTGGTGGTACTCAAGTTATATGAAGTAGGTTCTCTGTGAGTCACCAGATAGGGACGAGTGGTGTTCACCAGAATGATACAGGCTCAAACTCAGTGCTAGTGCAGGGTCTGAGGCCACTCAGTTGATGTTCCGAGTGTAGCTGCCGCGTGCATGTCTGCCATCCTTTGTGGTTGTGCAGGGTCTCAGGGAATTGTCAGGGTGAATACAGCAGAGTTTATTAGGCCCAAACAGACAAAGATTTGGCCATGTGAAGGGAGGGCTCTGCACCAATCAGACATGCAACGGGAAAATATTCCTCATCCTAGAGCCACACAATTCAGTTTTCCCCAGATTCTGCCAGGAGCCAGATCTCATCAGGGTGGAGCCACCAGATGTTAGGAGGCTGTGCCACCAGGAACCTAGAGATTGGAGCCAGCATATCCCCCATGAGGGGTGGCAGCAGTCAGGTTCATGGGAAATGGGGGTGGGTGATGGCCCCTGCCCTACAGCCACACAACTCAGCCACTGACACCCCCTGAGACTGCCCAGACCTCTACACTTTGGCTCAGGCAGTTTAGTGCTCAGCAGGGCACAAGCTCTTCAGTGTGGGGTGACAAGGAGTCCAGAGGGTGGGCCTATTGTATTCCCCCCAGCTGATGCCATATGGAGGGAAGTGCTCCACCCAAGAATAATGGAGCCTGCAGTTGTGGGAGAGGGACTCAGCACAGGGGTCCTGTGGCTGTCCCTTCATCTCTCTCCCCAGAGCCACAAACCCCAGTCTTGCCTCATACAACTCTAGTCTGTTCCACCCTCCCTTTACCTGAGTCCAGGGTAAGTGGCTGTGAACAAGATTTTGTGTACTGGCTCTTTAAGAGGGCGCCTCTGTCTCTAGCAGTCTCCTCTCTTTCCCTGGTGGGCAGAATCCCTGCTTTGTTTCACAGCCAGATGTTATGTGGGCACCTCTTCCCATATCTAGGGCTCTGAGCTGGGGCCTGGCTTGGGATTGAGACCCCATGCTTCTAAGAGGGGACCCTTGTAGCTGAGATATCCCACTGGAATCTCAGCAACTGCTGGTTGGAACAAGGCCAGCTCTTTTTATGTCTCTGCCCTTCCTATCAATCTCATGTGGCTTCTTCTATAAATCCTTGGTTATAGGACATCTCTTCAGCTAGTCTTTAGTTGGTAATTCAGGTTGATTGCTCTATATTTTAGTTGCAATTTCAGTTTGGTCCTGGGAGGAGGTGAATGTAGCTTTCACCTACTTTGCCACCATCTTGGATCTTCTAATCATTTGACCTTAACATAACTTCCTTTTTTTAAAAAAATATTTTTTTATTGATTTAAGAGAGGGAGAAGGAGAGAGAGATAGAAACATCAATGATGAGCTAGAATCATTGATCAGATGCTTCCTGCACGGCCCCCACTGGCATGTGCCCTGGCTAGTAATTGAACTGTGACCTCTTGGTTCATATAGGTCCACCTTTAGCCACTGAGCCACGCCAGCCAGGCTTAACATCCCTCCTCCTCCTCCTTCCTCTTCCTCTTCCTCTTCCTCTTCCTCTTCCTCTTCCTCTTCCTCTTCTTCTTCTTAAAGAATTCCCTTCAACATTTCATGTAATACTGGTTTGCTGGTGATGAACTCCTTTAGGTTTTCCTTGTCTGTGAAGCTCTTTATGTGACCCTCAATTGTAAATGAGAGCTTTGCTGGGTAGAGTAATCTTGGTTGCAAGTCCTTGGCATTCATCACTTTGAATTTTTCTTGCCACTCCTTCTGGTCTGCAAAGTTTCTGTTGAAAAATCAGCTGACAGTGATATGGTTGCTCCTTTGTAGGTAACTAACTGCTTTTCTCTTGCTGCTTTTAAGATTCTCTCTTTGTCGTTAACACTTGGAATTTTAATTATGATATGTCTTGGTGTGGGCCTCTTGTTTGGGACTCTCTGTGTTTTCTGGACTTGTAAGTCTATTTATTTCACCAGGTAGGAGGAGTTTTCTGTCATTATTTCTTCAAATAGGTTTTCAATATCTTGCTCTCTCTCCTTCTGGCACCCCCATAATGTAGATGTTGATACTCTTGAAGTTGTCCCAGAGGCTCCTTATACTATCTTCATATTTTTGGATTCTTTTTTCTTTTTGCTCTTCTAATTGGGTGTTTTTTTCTTCCTCCTATTCCAAATTGTTGATTTGATTCGCAGAATTTCTGCTCTACTGTTGAAACCCTGAAGTTATTCTTTATTTCAGTTAGTGTAGGCACAATTTCTTACTGGTCCTTTTCCATGTATTTTGACATTCTCATTAAGATCCTTGAAAATCTCACTAAGTCCCTTGAAGCTCTCATTAAGATTTTTGACTAACTTTACAATCATGGTTTTGAACTTTGTATCCAGTAGTTTGGTTGGTTCCATTTCTCTCATTTGTGACATGTTTCTTTGTCTCCACATTTTGGATGCTTCCCTGTGTTTATTTCTATGTATTAGGTAGAGCTGCTATGTCTCCTGGAATTGGTAGTAAGTCCTGTAGGGTCCAGTGGCTCAGCTTCCCCAGTCACCTGAGCTGAGAAATCTAGGGGCACTCCTGTGTGGGCTGTGTGCACAGTCTTGTAGTTGAGCCTTGATTGCTATTGGTATCTCTGGGAGGAATTGACCTCCAGGCCAATTGGCTGTGAGGACCGGCTGTGACTATAGTGGAAGAGCTGCTGTGCAGGAAACACCCCTGGAGCAGGACTTGTGTCAGTGGTGCTCACTGAATCTTCCTGTTGAGTGTGTCGCTTATGGATGTGTAGAGTTGTAATCTGCTATGGCAGTGGTTCTCAACCTGTGGGTCGTGACCCCTTTGGCGGTTGAAAGATCCTTTCACAGGGGTCGCCTAAGATCATCCTTCACAGGGGTCCTCAAACTTTTTAAACAGGGGGCTAGTTCACTGTCCCTCAGACCGTTGGAGGGCTGGACTATAGTTAAAAAAAACAACAACTATGAACAAATTCTTATGCAAACTGCACATATCTTATTTTGAAGTAAAAAATCAAAACGGGAACAAATACAATATTTGTATTTGCATGTGGCCCATGGGCCATAGTTTGAGGACCCCTGATCCTGCATATCAGATATTTACATTATGATTCATAACAGTAGCAACATTACAGTTATGAAGTGGCAACGAAAATAATTTTATGGTTGGGTCACAACATGAGGAACTGTATTTAAAGGGCCAGAAGGTTGAGAACCCCTGTGCTATGGTTTGAAGCTGTCCCCCAGGTGCACTGGCTCTAGGGCCTTCACAGAGGTGCAAAGCCAGCCACTGCCTGGGGCTACTCAGCAGGAGCTGCAGAGGGGTCTGAGGAAGGCTGCTATTTGTATTGGGCTTGGAGGTGCCCAAGTGAGGCCCAGCTGTGCTAGTGCCAGGTCTTGGGCCTTTTATTGATAGTTTTGGGCACACTGACACCAGTTGCAGGTTCTTTGAGAGATTTTAGCAAAATCTGAAGCCTGATCAAGGACAGGCCATTTATATGGAAAAGCTGATGCAAACATAATGGGTGTGGCTGCAAATTGGATGGGGTGGGGTCTCAGGGAATAAATAGGGCAGAGCAAACAGTGTGAGCCAGGCTGATGGAAACTCAGATATGGCTGTCCGTCAGCCCTGCGGCAGGCGAGGTCCCAGCACAAGAACAATGACCCCTGTGTGCACCCCCATCTGGGGTAAAACTGCCCTGAGTTCATGCCCCAATGCCAGACAATCCTGTTCCTCCTTATGTGTGTCTGGGTCCCCCCAAAGCCACCCGGTGCTGGAGCTCAGAGAGATTGAGTCCGAGTAAGTTCGAGGGCTGGCCCTTTAAAAAGACACCTGGGTCTCCAGCAGCCTCCGTGTCACTCAGCCACAGTCCCCGCTGTTTTTCACAGCCCGCAGTTATGGGGAATTCTCTTCCCAGCTCTGGACCCTGGGCTTGGGATCTTGCTCCTCATGGGAAGCCTCTGCAGAGTCGATCTCCCTCCCAATTAAAAAAAATTGGACCAGGCTGTTCCTCGACTTGGCCTCTCCTATCAGTCTCAATGTGCTTTCTTCTTTACTTCTCTAGTTGTAGGACTTCCATTCAGCCAGTTTTCAGGCAGTTCTGAATGATGGTTGTTCTGTATTTTAGTTGTAATTTTGATGTGGTTGTGGGAGGCGGTGAGTACAGGCGTTTACCTACTCTGCCATCTTGGTTCTCTCATACCTGCTCTCTTCCAGGGAGGAGGAGAATTCGCAATCAGACTCCAGAACTCCAGTTCCAAAGGCAAGTACATAGTGTGAGCCTTATTTAACGTTAAAACATGAGCTTCATCTGACTTCCCTTTTACTGATTCCCTATCCTCATGGCAATTTTCTGGTTCCAGTGAAGGTCTGCTCATGTAGAGGGAGAATTCAGAAAATATACAAATTTTAAATGTTTCTGAGTCTTTTTCACAGTGGTTTCTCATGGTAATGAGTGACTTCTGATTACCATTTGGTTTTCTCAGATGATAGGGAGAAAAGAAGATTGTTATGCCAACCTGAATAATTCCAGCCTGTCTAACAGTTCTATTTCTCACTCTAATATATTGCCAGCCTACTGCCTTCCTCGGGTCTTCTGTACATTTTAGTTAGAATGAGTCAGTATTTTGGGGTCTTATTGCCACTGGACACTGACAGGAGTGAGCCAGGCTTCTCCTAGATAACTTTATTGCCATCTTTCATCCCTCTATTTACTTCTATTTTGAACATAGTTACATATTTGGTAAATTCATCTGTATTACAATGTGTTAAGATCGGATACATTTTTAAATTCCTCTGGAGACAATTTATGAAAACCTTTTTGTAGCCCTCATTTGTCTTTGTTTCGTTGTTTTGAAATAAGAAAGGTACCACAGGGAAACTGAGACAATTTCTTCCAATAGTCTTGCAAAGGTCATTTTTATGTTGAGGACCTATGTCTTCTGAGTTAAAATGTAATGCTCCTACTAAATTTCCCGTCCAACCTAATGGTACTGAGGCTAATAGTAGAAACAACGGTTACTGTGTGGAATGCTGAGGCTAGCATGAGGCATGGATATCTGGAGAGGACTCAAAGGTGAAACTGCTCTTCTGTTCATTTGCTTGGGTATTTTAAATGCTTGTCCCTGATGTGGTCTCACTTGTCTCAGACTGATATGAAAAGGCAGATGATCTGGCAAAAAGCACAGAAACAAGGGTTGAAGAATCACCATTTGAGCCATTTCAGAATGCTGAGAAGGAGATTTTATTTGAAGCTGTGTGCCTACTTAAGAAACTCTGTGTTTATTTTGCATAAACATAATCCCAGTTATGAAATTACAAAAGAAGCCTTGCTATCTAACAAAATCAAGACTGATATTTTATTTTAAAAAGTTTATTTAAAAACAAACATAGATTAGCCCAATGCACATGTACCTATAACATTTCATATTAAATTAAGATATCTAAATGTATTCATTTACATCTCTCTATATAAAAGCTTAAATGACCATTACAAGTGGTCAATTGGACGATGGAGCAACTGGTCAGTAGCTATGACGTGCACTGTGCATTGACCACCAGGGGGAAGATGCTCAGTGCAGGAGCTGCCCCCTGGTGGTCAGTGCACTCCCATAGCCAACCTCCCATGGTCCCTCCTCCCAGCCAGCCAGCCAACCTCCCACTGTCCCTTCCCCTGATCTGACCTAACTAGGACTGGGTGAGATGGTCCTTATCAGCCCCGATCACCAGCCAGGCCAAGGGACCCCACCCATGCATGAATTTGTGCACCAGGCCTCTAGTTTTGGTCTAAATTCTAGGCTTTTTTTGTTTTTGGTGCAAGTCTACCAATTATAGTCCCACATCATTTTTCTTGTATAAATGATATCCAAATCATCTTCATTTTCCAGATTTTAGTTGATTTCAAGAGAGGTGCAAATTTAAAGATGTTTTTGACACAATCTGAGAGCAGAATCCATCTAAAATTTTATTTTTCCCCCTTAATGTTCTATAGTCATCAACATCAAAAATTTAAAGTAACTCTCCTTTGTGAAATTATTATTATAAAACACTCATCTGAATTCTCATAGAAACAATAATTTTCTTTCTTCTCTTTCTCATGACCATTATGACTGAATGACCAGAATGACCGGAACAACCAGTCGACTAGTTGCAATGACATGCACTGACCACCAGGGGGAAGATGCTCAATGCATGAGCTGCCTGCCCCCTGGTGGTTAGTGTGCTCCCACAGCCAACCTCCCGTGGCTGGCAAACCTCCCGCGGCCCCTCCCTCCCAATGGCTGCCTTGATCTTGATCTCTCTGATCGGGACTGGACGAGATGGCTCCAATGGCCCTGATTGCTGGCCAGGCTGAGGGACCCCACCCATGCATGAATTTGTGCAGCAAGTCTCTAGTATTTATATAAAATTAAATAAAATACATTAAAATGACAAGCACAACAGGTTTGTACAAATTCTACTGACTCTTGGTAAGCAGGAAATTGTTATTCATAGCCTTACAACACTGGTAAGAATGCAGCATGCTCTGGGGATCAGCCATTGAGAATGGGCATATCAGTGAATCCGGCTGGTCTGCTAGATGTAGGTCAGATAAATAGAACTTCTATGGACCCTAGGAATCATCTGGTCCAAACTTACCTCACTCTAGAATTAAGATAACTGAACTCCAGAGAAGTTCACCAATTGACCTGCAGCAGGTCACAGAGTAAGATAACTATTTTAATGTCTCTATTTCCTGACTCTTAGCTCAATACTTGGTATTCCTTTGTGGTGATTAACTTTGAATATTCTCCCCCACCAGTTTTATTGAGATACTAGTGGCCCGGTGCACAAAATTCATGCAGTGTGTGTGTGTGTGTGTGTGTGTGTGTGTGTGTGTGTCTCAGCCCGGCCTGCACCCTCTCCAATTGGGGACCCCTCAAAGGATGTTCTACTGCCAGTTTACAGGATCAGGCCTAAACCAGCAGTCAGACATCCCTCTCACAATCCGGGACTGCTGGCTCCTAACCACTCACCTGCCTGCCTGCCTGCCTGATTGCCCCTAACCACTCTGTCTGCTGGCCTGCTCACCTCCAAATGCCCACCTGCCAGCCTGATCACCTCCAACTGCCCTTGCGCCAGTGTGCTCACCCCCAACTGCCCCCCCTGCCAGGCTGCTCGCCCCCAACTACCCCCCCCCTGCTGGCCTGCTCGCCTCCACCTTTCCTCCCCACTGTCCTGCTCGCCTCCACCTTTCCTCCCCACTGTCCTGCTTGCCCCCAACTGCCCCCCTGCTGGCCTGCTCACTCCAAATTGCCCCCCCCCCATCCTGACCACCTCCTAATGACCACCACTGATGGCCTGCTCACCCCCAACTGGCCCCCTTGCTGGTCTGCTTACCCCCAATGGCCCTGCCCCCCATCAGCCTGATCACCCACAACTGCTGTCCCCTCTTGGCCTCTAACTGCCTCTACCTCGACCCTGCCACCATGGCTTTGTCCAGAAGAATGTCTGGAAGGTCTCCTGGAAGGTCTCCCAGTCTAATTAGCATATTACCCTTTTATTAGTATAGATAGAGGCCTGGTGCATGGGTGGGGGCTGGCTGATTTGCCCTGAAGTGTGTCCTGGATCAGGGTGGGGGGTCCTACTGGGGTGCCTGGCCAGCCTGGGTGAGGGGTTGAGGGCTGTTTGCAGGCTAGCCACAGCCACCTTCAGGGTGGGGAGGGGGTGGTCCTTCTGGGGTGCCTGGTTAGCCTGGGTGAGGAGCTGATGGCTGTTTTCAGGCTGGTAAAGCCCCCCAGTGGGGACCCTCATCCCATGGAGGTGTGGCCAGCCTGGGTGAGGGGCTGAGGACTGTTTTCAGGCTGGCCACACCCCCTTCAGGGTGGGGGTCCCCACTGGGGTGCCTGGCCAGCCTGGGTGAGGGGCTAATGGCCATTTTAAGGCTGGCCATGCCCCCTGGAAACCCAAGCTCCCAGCCTCTCCTTTTTTTCTTTTCTTTTTTTTTTTTCAGTGTCTCCTTGAGTGGAGACCAGGGTGGACTGGAAGTAGGTATCTGGGATTTATTTATCTTCTATAATTGAAACTTTGTAGCCTTGAGTGGAGCCCAGGGCCGGCCAGGGCAGGCGGGAAGCTTGGCTTCCTCCATTGCCGGGGGCAACCCAAGCCTCCTGCTCGCTCTAGCTCCATGGCTGCTGCCATTTTAGTTGGGTTAATTTGAATACTCACTCCTGATTGGCTGGTGGGTATAGTGGAGTAGCAGAGTGATGGTTAATTTGCATGTTTCTCTTTTATTAGTGTAGATAATTAACATATAACATATTAGTTTAAGATGTACAACAGGATTATTTGATTTATGTCTATATCATAAAATAACCACAATAAATTTAGGTAATATCCATCACCTCACATAATTACAAATTTTTTCCTTGATATGAGAAATTTTAAGACTTACTCTTTTAGAAACTGTATTGTGAACTATAGTCACCATGCTGTACATTACATCATCAGAACTTATTTATTTTATAACTGGAAGTTTGTACCTTTTAACACCTTCACCTGTTTCTGCCATCCCTCAATTCCTGCCTCTGACAACTACAAATCTATGTTCTTTGTTTCTATGCATCTAGTTTTTAAAAGATTCCACATATAATTGAGATATTATGGTATTTGTTTCTCTCTCATTCATTTCACCTAGCATAATACCCACAAGTTTCATCCATGTTGTAGTAAATGGCAAGATTTCCTTATTTTTTATGGCTAAATAATATTCCATTTAATATATGTATATATCTTCTTTATCCATTCATCCATTGATGGACACTTAGGTTGTTTCTATATATGGCTATTGCAAATAATGCTGTAATAAACATGGAAATGCATATATGTATCTTTCCAAGTTTGTATTATTGCTTTCTTTGGATAAATCCCTGCCGGGGTCCAACCCCAGCAGGTCCAGGGGTCCCCAAAGGTGTGGACGGAGTTGGCGAAGAAGGAAGGACATGGAGACAGTGTTCAGTTGATCAGCAGCCTAGCCAGGATCTCCAGCCAGGATCTCCAGCCAAGTTCTGGTCTGGATCTCCAGAGAGGTTCTGCTTCGGATCTCCAGCCAGGTTCTGTAGCCATGTTCCCTCGCTAGGTTCTCCAGCCAGGTTCTGTCCAGGTTCTCCAGCCAGGTTCAGTCACCAGGTTTTAGTCAGGTTCTCTTGCCAATTTCTGTAGTCAGGTTCAGTCCAGGATCTTTTGCCATGTTCTCTCCAGCGAAGTTCTTCTTGTCTGTAGGTTCTGTGTAGGTTCTGTCTGTAGGTTCTCTCTTCTAAGTTCTGTGTTCTAAGTTCTGTCTTCTGTCTCTAGATTCTGAGTTCTGTCTCTTGCTGTCTTGTTGCATCTGTATTTATACCAGTTGATTCCAATCCTATCAATCTCTATTCCAAAGGTTAGGGCGTTTATTATCTCCATTCCAGGGAGTAAAGATTATGTAGCTTAAGCATGATTGTTCGTAGTTAAAATGATTAATTACCCGCCTGGCACTTAGTTGAGGGGTTTTATTCCCTCCCTAACTTCAGGGGAAAATCCCTACCTGGGGATTCAACCTTTCTTGGAGAGGTGACCTTGGTTAAAACACAGCGCCAAGAAGGTGAGCAAACATATTAAGAACCGTATGCCATATATGCCAGGTCCCTTGAAACAGCAAGGATGGACCGGCTCCCGGCAAATCCCCAAAAGTAGGATTGCTGGGTAATATGTTTTTTCTATTTTTAATTTTTTAGGAACTTCCATATTGCTTTTCATAGTGCCTACACCAATTGACCTTCCCACCAGCAGTGCATAAAGGTTCCCTTTTTCTATGTCCTCATCAATGTTTATGCCTTGTCTTTGTGAAAACAGCCATTCTAACAGGTGTGAAGTGATATCTCATTGTGTTTTTGGTTTCATTTCCCTGAAGATTAACAATGTTGAGCATCTCTTCATGTACCTGTTGGATATCTGTATGTCTTCTTCGGGAAAATTTCTATTCAAATCCTCTTCCCATTTTTAATTGAGTTATTATTTTTGCTGAGTTATTTATGTGCTTTGGATATTAACCCTTTATCATATATGATTTGTAAATAAATTTCCCATTTCATACATTGCCTTTTCATTTTATTTATGATTTTGTTAACTTCTTGATATGATGCTTAACATTAATTTTCAGTAATTTTTCTTTTCAACTATCTGTTTATACAGTTCCCTGTAAGTAATGCTCTTATAAGTTTTGATATGTAGTATTTTTTATTATTTTTCAGTTATTTTCTAGTTTTCTTTATGATTCTTTCTTTATGAGTTTTTTCTTAATTTCCAAACATATGGTGACTTTTTAGTTATTTTTTATTATTTAAAACTGTTTTTATTGATTTTTAGAGAGAGGAAGGGAGAGGGAGACAGACAGAAACAGCGATGAGAGAGTGGAATATCAATTGGCTGCCTCCTGCATGCCCCCCACCGGGGACTGAACCTGCAACTTAGGCATGTGCCCTGACTGGGAATGGAACCAGCAACCTTCAGTGCATGGGGTGACACCCAACCAACCGAGCCACACTGGCCAGGGCTATGTCTGTTATTAATTCAAGCCTAATTGTATTATGGTGAAAGAACATGCTGAATATGAACATTTAAAACCTTAGACATTTGTTGAGACTTGCTGAAGTCCTGTATATAATCATTTTTATGAATGCTTAATATGCACTTGAAAGTTCAATATTTCAATTATTTAGTGCAGTGTTCTATATATGCACATTAAATAAAATTTATTAATCATGTTCAAATTATTTATACATTTATTTTTTTTCTTCCTGCTATGCTTTCAATTTCTAAGGTGTTTATTCTTTTATGGCTATGGATATAAGTTTGTGGTTTTTACATTTTGGGCTTTATAAGTGTTTAGATTGTGTTATGTGGGAATATAAATGTAATTTTAAAATTTCTGGTGAATATTTTATCAAGAAGCTCTTTTTATTTTCAGTAATGCTTCTGTTTGTTTGTTTTTGCCTTAAAAGTCTCTGTTTCATGAAGTATTTAAAAGAAAAAATAGGTGCTATACATTTCAGGAAAAATTTTCACCTCCAAATCCTCTTCCATACCAAAATAAATAACTAAGTAGTCCACAGCATAATGATTAAAGAAAAACCAAGATTTGGAATTAGGGAGACCTGGCTTCTTAGTTACTAGAAGCCTGTGATTCATGCACTGGTGAGGTCCCTCAGCCTTGCTTGTGGGGATCGGGTCGAAACCTGCAGTCCAACATCCCCTGAAGGGTCCCGGAGTGCGAGAGGGCTCTCTGTAAAGTTGCTGTCACTTGACGGGTTCTGTGTTGAGCATCTGTCCCCTGGTGGTCAGTCGGCGTCATAGCTACAGGCCGGTTGGCCGGTCTGCTGGTCGCTTAGGCTTTTATATATATAGATGAGACTTTGAGAAAGTCACCCAACTTCTCTGAATCTCAGTTTCTTCGCCTGTAAGCCAGAGAGAACAATAGCACCTACCGTATTTGAGTCATGAGGATACAATGAGAGAATGAATGTAAAGTGTTTACCATAGTACCTGGCATATGGTAAATGGTATCTCTTTTATCTTCTTGTGATGACCTGAAGTCTTCTTTGTAGTTGTCCTCAGAATATTTAGTTCTGCACGTTAGGCAATGTTCTCACCCAGCTCGGGGTGAGGGCAGGGCGTGGGGCTCATGTCTCCAGATAACTGGTGGCTGCTTAATAACATCATTTTAGGTTCTCATTATTAGTCCAGCTTCCATTAAGGAGGTTTCCCAGTTCCATCCATGCCACGAATCATTGTTCCCATAAACCTCTCACTGCAATCTGATAGTAAAGTTCATTTGGGAATTTTCTGATTCATTCTCTGAGTTGTTCACGTTAGAGGCCTTTTGCCTTTTCTTTGTGGTGTGACTGTGCCTCGTGTTTAAAAATAGCTCAGGTAGCGCTTTTGAGGTAAGAGGTTTCACAGAAGATACCACCTTGCAACAAATGGGATACAGAACTTCCATATATTGTCTGTGGGGCCAGAATTGGTTCTGTTTTTGACTGTGAACTACTTTATCTTTTTCTTTTTGGATATGCGGAGTTAGCTAGAATCCTCACTTGTCAACATTTGCTAAAGAGTTAAAGAACCTCATGCATCTCTCCTCCAATGTTGAAGCTCCTAGCTTTTCCTGACATTTGATTTCTCATGCTTTCTCATCCTTGTGCTAAAATATGTTAGGAGCAATGCATGGTCTTTAGGAAAGAAGTATGGGACTTCCTCTAGTGATGAACAGTAAGTAGCCGATGAATCTAATTGATTCCTTTAAATCTTTCCTTTCTCCTCTTCTACTTTGTTCTCTCCATCATCTCTCTCCCTCAAGGCTCCCAAATCCACCTTCTGCTTTCACCCCCATCACTGTCCTCATTCAATCCTCACCCTTTATCACATGGAATATAACTACAACCACTTCCTAACTGCTGTCCTTCAAGCTTCTATCAGAGTGACCTTTCAATACAAAAGCTCTATTATGTTACTTCTCTGAATAAATCCTTTAAACTTCCCATCCCCTATAGAATGCTACTCAAACTCCTCAGTAGAACATTCAGGGTAGGTCTCTCACAGGGCTGCTGTGTGAACAAGAAAAAGTTGCCAATATGGGTGCAGAAGGAGGGGTTGGAGAGCAAAGTATGCCTTTACCTGAGAGCAGGTACCTCTTCCTTTGGGTGGATGCAGCCCTGCATGAGGGCACAGGGTGTGGCTTGCAAAGCTTCAGCTAAACCCATTCCATGAACTTGTGGCTACTGAATTATTTGCAAGGTCTCTCCTGCTCCATGACATTCCCTATGCCTTTCAGAAATCTCTCTTTCTCACGCACTCATGACTAACTCCTACTTTCCTTTCAAGACCTGCTTTAAGCATCATCTCCTCCCCGGAGACTTCTCTGCCCTCATAGCGTGAAATATTTGCCATCACTTCGTGCACCTCTAACACCCGGCCTGTATGTCAGTCATGTCACTTTGTCATGCTGTTGTAATGATTAACTTTTACATTTGTCTCCTTCTCTACTTTGTAAACAACTTAAGGGCAGGGGGTAATTCTTTACTCATCTTTATATTCCTGGCATGGCTGGGGTAGAATCTCACTACATTAATTGTAGGACATCTGTCAGAAGTTAAACAAAACACAAGATTCTAGGTTTAGACAAAATTTTAGGGCTTATCTATACTAATAATAGAGGAATATGCAAATTTTCCAGGACGCCGTCCCAGTAACAGTAAGGACCAAACAGCAGGCTGTGTGGGGCGACCAGACCAGCAGGGGGGTTAGTGAGGGACAACCAAATGACTGAACAGCAGGCTGAGTAGGATGACCATGCCGGCAGGGGGCGCTGCTGGGGCAACCAGGCTGGCAGAGGGGGCAGTTAGGACAATCAGGCAGGCAGACAGCTGAGCAGTTAGGAGCCAGCGGTCCCAGATTGTGAGAGGTCCCAGGGGTTGGGCCTAAACCAGCAGTCAGACATCCCCTGAGGGTTCCCAGATTGGGGAGGGTGCAGGCTGGGCTGAGGAGACCTTCCCTCCCCCCCCCCCCCGCATGAATTTCATGCACCAGGTCTCTAGTATTTATTATAAAAAAGTGAAATAATAATATTATTTGGTGATGCAACGTCATTGTCAAATACTCCAGAAAGGAATTGCCATTTTTTATTTAAGAGTACAGGCATGAGGAGGAAAAGGGCACATGCTGACAGGTGGCAAGGGAAGCACTGGGCTTTCAGGAAACATATTAAGAGCCTTCAGGCAAAATTTAAGAGGCATCCAGACGTAGGAGACAGCTCTGGTGTGAATAGGGCAGATGAGCTAAAACAGACTTGAATTAAGTCTCAGAGCAGAAAGGGGAGCTTCTGTTTGAAGCCCACTTTGCAATTGACTGGATGCTTGACCTCTGGGCAAGTCATTAACCTCTGTGTCTTAGTTTCCACATCTGTAAAGTGGAGATAATAATGCTTTCTTACTTCAAAGAATTATAGATTAATCAATGTCTGAAAAATGTCTGTAACATGGGCAACTCTGTGTAAATATGCAGTGTAGCATATGGGGAAGTCAAGTGTAAATACTAGGGAAATAAATCTGTGCTTCCTTTCAGTTTATTTAAAATGTTAAAAATGAAAAATAATTGCTAGTGTCCTTATCCTGGAAAATGCAAGTAAGGAAATAGCAGTTAGATTTATATTTTGGGAAAATGTCATCTTAATGGTTAGAAGTCTATTTCCTCACGTGACTCAAGAGTAGAGGTGTCCGCTGAGTCTGTGAATTCCAGGCACATGGGCACTGAGACCTCTCGGATGAATCCACGTGAACCTACAAAAGCTGCTCGTGTCAGTGTAGACTGCTCTTATGGCTCATGTGAGCATCCTTATTTCTCCCCCTTCCTCCCCACTGCTCAGCTCCTCTCTGCCAGAAGGTGTCCCCACCAGGGAGGAGGCAGGCAGAGGCGTCCACAAGTCCAGCTCAGAGCTCTTAGCAGCTCCACAGGAGGATTATGTGCACGTTTGGATCACACAATGTGATCCCAAATGCAGATATTGAGAATTTATATTCAGCCCCTCCACCGCTTTCTAAAAAGGAGTGCATTCTCCCAAAGGGTCATTGGTTTATTGGCCGGCTTGAGGGTGTTGTCATGCTGGGTGGGGTGATGGGTGGCAAGGAGAAGGAGAGTAACCAAGAGGTGAACTGCCCCGCAGGAGCTCCCATGGGGCAGGAGGCAGGGAGGCAGCACGAGCCCAGTGGGAGGAGGGGAGCTGGGCTTGACCTGAGGGCAAGCAACGCGCCCCCCACCAACCCCCCCAAGAGGTGGCACCCTTGTCTGGGGGAGGAAGGGAGGAGAGAGACTTGGCCTGCTGTGAAGACAGCACCTTGTTAGGGGAGAAAGACTGAAGGGATATTCAGAAGTCACACTGGGCTGTGGACTGGGAGTTGTGTCTGTCTTTCTCCCCCATCCGCTGCCTCCCACAATTCCACTTCCCCTCTTGTTAATGAATTTATATGTAAGATTGAGTTATATGTAAGATTGGTCTGAAGGCAGATTGGCTTCACAATAGTCTGAGTACATTTAAGAAACTAGGAGATTTTAAAATGAGAGTGGTAGAGAGGGCAGACGCTGTTTCACCTGAAGTAGTGTGGGGTCCTTGTAACCTCAAGCTGGTTGCCTGATGGTGGGGTTTGGAGTGGACCAGGCTGTTTATAGCCCCCCCAACCCCCCCGCAAATGACAGGGCAGCATTGCCTCCCCCACCTGTGGTGCTCACTGCTGGGCACCAGCCCTACCTTTTTCTAGACACATTTTGATACCAAGGAGAAGAGAATCTGATCTAAGCTCAGGCCATATGTATCCAAGGGCTGTCCTTAAGAGTGAGGTTACTGGGAGATTGGATTGTCTCAGATGCTTGGGTTGGCATCCCCTTTCCAGGAGTTTAAATGTTCACCCTAGTAGTCATTCTGAATTACATTGCTTTGCCTGCATAGCTTGCTGGTTAGAAAGAGGGGCCAATGAAAAAGTTATCTTGCACAAGGAGTTAATAGTAAGCACCACTGTATTAGGGATTTAACCCTATCATCTGGCCATTTATCTTAAGAGAGCACCTTCTTTATGTTGCCTTGCTAGGGTCTTTCTTTCTTTCTTTCTTTCTTTCTTTCTTTCTTTCTTTCTTTCTTTCTTTCTTTCTTTCTTTCTTTCTTTCTTTCTTTTTTAAGTGTCACATTATTGTTGCTATTTCCTTGGCTTTGAGAGACACACTCCTTTCACTTTATTAGTACTGCCTACAGCAGGATAAACCTTCTCACTGTTTTTATCTTCTGAATAAAATCTTTTCAGAGAAGCTTCTTTGGGGGAGTCTGGAATAATTAATTCTCTCCCCCCTCCATCTTTCTCAATGCATTTAATTTGAACTTTCTTAATGAAAACTCATCCCTCATAAATGCTGGGTTGGCCCATTTTGTGTGTGCCTGATCTGTCCTGCTTTGAGTGATGTATAAATAAGAGGCAATCTGGTGATGAGTGTTGCTTGTGTGTGTGGAAGGGTGGAGAAGGAGGAGGGTTTGATGAATAGAGGCAACCAGAAAATGTACTTGATAATAACATGGCCATGATTGATGTTGTAATTCCTGAAAAATTATCATTGTGATATAATTATTTGTTTATGAACTGTGCCCTGAGACTCCCAAGTTTGTGATTATTCATGGCATAGATAAAACTCTAAAGTCAATAATTCATCAAGGGTATAATGGTTTTGTTGGGGAGAAGTGGGGGGGTCACATGGTTATTACATCCTGTTTCTGACACTTCAGCTATAAATCTGAGAACTTCTTCAGTGCGAGCAAGAGCCACCTCCTTACCCTCTGCTCCATTTTCCCCCATTAAATAGTTTACATATATTATTTTTAAAACTGAAATTAATTTCATTTTTCCAGAAGAATTTTTTCAATATAGGAACATTATCTGGGTCATTCCTATTAGCGTATCTCATGACTGCCAAATAGAGAATGATGAACAGAAAAATGAAAAACAACTGTGTTTTGTCCCCAGAAAAGTACAAGACAATCTTATACTAACCTCTTTTTGATTTTGATCCATAAAAGGGGACACATGGAGGCCTACTCAATTTCAGAAGGTTGATGTGTTTTGCCTCATGATTCTTCCTTGAACTTTGAATGATTTTACACCATATATAATAGGAGTTGTGGCACCTCTTACCTCAGCTCTGCTCCTGTAAAATGACTTATATGGTAGTTTCTCCCTCTAGTTTTTCAATTTCCTTCTCATGGTTGTTTTTCCCCTGCCTTAGTTTACTTATGAAGGAGTAGCCTTCTGGGAATGTTTGTATGGATGTGTCTGTACCCCAGGGTTCCATACATACCAGGGTAAGTTATGTTTTCTCTAGTGAGGCATGAGGGCTATGGGAGGTGAGACACCTAACTCAACAAGTTTATAGAAAGAACAGGGTGTTCTGCCTGATTAGAGGCTCAAGATGAGATACCAGTTTGATCTGACTGCTAGGAAGTGACTGTGGATTCAGGCTATTTTAATTGAGTTGAGAGTCTTGAACAATATATGTAATGGGACTTCTATCGCATGCAGGCGCCAGATGTCATCTGGAGTTGTCATTGGTCAAGGGCGCCACATTTTAATTGGGGCTGTTATAGGTTGAATTGCGACCTCCTAAAAGGAAGTCCTAACCCTCCATACCTCAGCCTGTGAACCTAACTCCATTTCCTTCTCATGGTAGGGTCTTTTAGATGTATTTAGTTGAGGTTATACTGAAGTACGGAGGGCCCTTAATCCAATATGATTAGTGTAGGGTTCTTGTTAGAAGAGGAGAAAGACACATGCGGTGGGGAGAACTCTATGTGAGCACAAACACAGAGAGAGATGGTCATGTGATGATGGAGGCAGAGACCAGAGTCAAGGAATGCCAAGGATGGCTGGTAGCCTTTACAGTGGTTCTCAACCTTCCTAATGCCGCGACCCTTTAATACAGTTCCTCATGTTGTGGTGACCCCCAATTTCATTGTTACAAATTGAACATAATTAAAGCATAGTGATTAATCACAAAAACAATATGTAATTATATTTGTTTTTTCTGATGGTCTTAGGCGACCCCTGTGAAAGGGTCGTTCGACCCCCAAAGGGGTTGCAACCCACAGGTTGAGAACCGCTGCTTTAGAAGCTTAGGAGAGAAGCATGGAGCAGACTCGCCCCCTCTCTACCCCCCTGAGCCTTCCAGAAAGAACCAACCTTGCTGGCATCTTTAATTCAGACTTCTAGTCTCCAGAACTGTGAAAGAATAAATGTTGTTTCAAGCCTCCCAGTTTGTGACAACAGGGCCACCTAGGAAATCAGTACAAATCCTGGCAAACCTAGATGAGGATGGTGAGGGGATCTGCCACACTGCCCTTAGAGAAACAATTGAAAAAATAGGTGATAATTATCCTAGAGATGTATTGAAACTCTAATATTCACTTTCACATATTTGAAGGCCACTCAGGTGGAAGACAATTTAGACTTAGTCCATTTAACTCTTGAGGTCAGATTTTGGCTTAAAACCCTCTAAAAAATTATAACTATCCAGTAGTGGGCTAGAAATTAAGGAGATGTGATTTTTACATGAGAGGGTCCCTCTCAGTTGCTGAGATTCTCTCATGACAACTAAATTTATATATCTCAGTGATATTCTGTGAGGATACAGTATTCTAATAATGGTACCTTCTTGTGAATCTAAGATCCATTTGCTTAGCTGTCCATGGACTAAGATGTCCAAGTTTCCTAAGTCAGTTATCAAGTGCTTGGGCTCTCCTCTTCCTCCTTTATCTATCTGCGTCATCTAATTTATTGCTGCATACAGTATTGTGGACGCACACAGACAGCCTTCAACCAACACGTATCAATGGCCAGCCAACTCTCTGCCAGCCATGTGGACTACCTGAAAAGGCAGGAATGAATGAACTTGCAGCTTTATCCATTTTGCCATCCCTTTCTTTTTTAAAAAAATATATTTTATTGATTTTTTTTACAGAGAGGAAGGGAGAGGGATAGAGAGTTAGAAACATCGATGAGTAAGAAACATCGATCAGCTGCCTCCTGCACACTCCCCACCAGGGATGTGCCTGCAACCAAGGTACATGCCCTTGACCGGAATCGAACCTGGGACCCTTTAGTCTGCAGGCTGACGCTCTATCCACTGAGCCAAACTGGTCAGGGTGCCATCCCTTTCTTGATAGACGTCAAGCAATCCTTCCTGCCAAACCACATGAACATTTCTAGTGGAATCTTCGCTTCTTGACAAGTCATGTTTCATTTTCATTTTTCACATGTCCTCATCCATCAGTATTTGGCAGATCTCTACGGAGCCAAGACTATTTGTAAATCATTGAGTTGGGCATTATGGGAGGACGTGAAGATGAACAGGCCATGATTTGTGTCCGGGGGGAGTTTACCAGGTCAGCCCCCCTTCTTTATAATGGCTCCTAGGAGACGCAGGAAAGCAGGACAGCTCGTGTGTTCACTTACCTGAGCACCCCAGATTGTTTTCTAAGTCTGCGAGTTGTCATCCTTCTTTGGGAATAATGCTCAAGACAAGTTCGTCTTTTTTGCACTATATGATATGAAATTTTGGCGAAGACAGTCTTCCTTTTCTCCCAAGTCCCTAGATCTTTCTACTGTTTGAACCTGGATAATAATCTCCTTGGTTTGAACAGATTATCTTCTGGGCTTGATAATATACATTATCTGTTACCTTTAATGCAATGCAAAGGCCCAATTGTAAACTTTTAAATAGGCTTCATGTAAGAGTAGGCGAAGATGGGTAGGATTATAGTCCACAAGGACTGAAACCACTTTCTTTTTGCTCCACTGAGTGCATATCTTCCCTGTCGTCCTGCCTACTGCTTTATCTTTTATCTTGTTCCTCTTTGCCAAATAAACAAGTATAGGTACTGGCTGGAAGGAGACAAGGTGCAAAGAGCTGGCCAGTGACCCCTTTTCTGTCCATCACCTACAAACTGGAGCCTTGCAAACTGACTTGCTGCCAGCCTGGCAAGAAGCGGTGCTGGTTCTCTGGGAGCCCAGGGCCTTGGCCTGACTGCAGGGCTTCAGGCTGCACTAGTGGCTGGGACCTCACGATTGTCAGTGAGTCTGACTGAAAGATGTTCTTCATCTCATTAGTGACGTATTTTAGCATTGATGGGAACAAATGAAGGACAGGGAACTTGTTGATATTAAAGGAGACTTGCACTTGAGTAAGAATCCAGAATTTCTACCACTGCTCCTGCAGATGATCCAAATACTGGGAGGATTTCAATGCATGTCTGACTTTCCTTCTCAAGCTCCTCTGCCACCACATCTAGATCACAGGGCTGAAGCAGCGTTATGGCTGGCGCACATGGCCATTCAACCAACAGGGGTCAGCCCAATCCCACACTCAACTGCCTTCATCCCTACTGCCTTTCTGCTTTCATAGAGCCTCCACTAGGCAAAGCTCTGGACACTCCCACTAAGAGCCGCCTCCATCAATGCCTATAGGCCTAGATGACACCTGGTGTAATCTGGCTTCACTCAGGATTGAGTTTCTAGCTTCCATAATTTCTTTACTTCTAAATCTTGCTATACTATATTCTTCTCAACAGCAAAAGGGAATGATAACATTTTGGAAAAACAGTTGGGAGAATCCAATTCTGTGTTTCAGTCACCCTCTCCCTATTTCTAATTTTTATGTGTTTATTTCAGTGGCCCACAAAGAGAAATGTAGCGCCCCACATCATAAATACATTTTCATGTCCACCAGTCTGAAGCACCCCTCCATTAATTAAAAAAGTACCCTCAAATTGGCAAGTGTCACTGAAGACTTAAATTAGAGAATAAGATTTACTATAGTTGGTAGCTTTTGGACAAAACTGTTTGCCTTTTCTTTCAGTTTAATCATTGAGATCTCTTCATTTTGTGAACAGCACAGATTTAACAGGTGACCCATCTGTATCCTTAACCCTGAGATAGCAATGAAGATTTCTTTCTTTCTTTTTTCTTTTTTTTTTGAGTTAGCTTGCTGGCCTGCCTTAGAACCTGACAGGCTGCAGGCTGACCTAACCAATCACACAGCACAAACATGACTTACTCAGCTTGTCTGGAGAAAGAGAATGCAAAATTAGTATTAAGAGAAGACATAAGCAATAGAATAGTTGGTTAAACATTATAGCTTGTAATAAATGAAAATATTGAGTGCATTTAAATGATTAATGTATGAAAACTGTCATCACTTACTGTGCATTAATAAAAGAATGCACCCTGCCAATAGTGGTTAATGTTGCAGGCCCATCACTCGGCTTGGGTAGCGTGCATAGTAATGCTTAGTATGACAATGAGTTGGGGTAGCTGAAAATTTAGGATGGTTGCAAGTTTGTGTAGTATTTGGATTAGCATCTTAAACTGTGCCTTGTCAGCCTCATAGTACACAAGCTATACATTTTTTTCCAAAACTAGCAAAAATATGAATGCATCTTTTTAATTTTTTTACTTTTTCTTCTAATTGAGAATAATGACCAAGGTACCTGCTTAAACAAATACTACCAGCATTCATTAGTTAGGATGGTTACATGTAAAAGAAATGATGCCAGATAGTAACAAATCCAAGAGAAGTTTATTATGAAAATGGCACCTGCGGATGAAAAAATTAAGTTACATAAAGACAACCATGTATGTGACATGTATGAGAATCTACAAAAGTATAAAAAGAACCCTGTTGTAAATGAAGTATGTACATTTCTGATTTGCAGCATTATCAATGGTCAATGAAAAAAAATGTTTCAAAATAAGCCAGGCACTCAGGAAGTTAGGTCCGGTTAGCTTCACACAAAACAAATGTATCATAGCTGTCGCTTTGTAATGTTTTAATTTTTATATATATATGTGTGGTAGAGTTGGTAACACTGCTAAGATTTTTACAAACAGAATATCCCTTTCCCCATTATTCAGCTACTTGGCACCAGTCTCCTCATAAAAGTTTTCATATATTTGTACAAGAAATAGTTAAAAACACAGACAGACACAGTCTTCACAGGTAATGAAGTTTTTTTTTTTTTTTCGTTTTGTAATTTTAACACTATGGATTTAGACAGCAGCTGTGATTATCTGTTAGTTTAAATCACCAGAAATCATTTTGACACAACACAGAAACATTTATAAAAGAAAAACAAACAGCTATTTAGCTGTTCTTTGTAGCTGATAGGTGCATTCCTTTGATTGTTCGATAGCTAGAATAGAGCTTCCAAAATTAATGTTTAAATTTTGTGGTTAGCCTTCTTCATCTTCTAAACCTATTAAATCCTTGAACTAAGTTATTAAACGATGACTTTATTTTGTCATTATTCCACAGTGGTTTGGGCCCAACTCATGGAATCAAAGATCCTAGAGGAATTCACTCAACACAGTGATATTCAAAGGACAGCTGAGTTACTATAGTAGCATTGCACACATAAACAAATATGACAATTCTATATTCCATTATACCTTCCCCTTCTGTTTTAAAAAAATCTTGGTTGACCTTTGAACTAATTTTCTGTCTCACTGGTAATTGCTTTATATATTGCTCCATCAGCCAACCTGGAAGGAAACCAAAGAAAAGCACCCACTGCTTATAGGTAGAGCACAAGGGACTCTGGGAATGTTAACAACTGAGGCTATATGGCATCAATTTATTGAATATATCTGAGCATTACTCTTCACTCTGGAAGAAAGAGTCTTACCAGAATTCCATGTGGGAAAAATGGCTCCATTAACCTTGAGCTAGTTAAGAGTCTTTTTATCTCTGAGAATGAAAAAGGTTTTGGAGAATGGGGAAGGAAAAATGAGGAAGGGAAAGGGGAGAGGAGAGGGAGAGGGACAGATAGGAGGGGTCGGGAGAATATACACCAGCTAGGCAACAGCAGGAATTTTATAAAGTGAAACGGAAGGTTCACAGACAGTAGAAGCAGCATAGGGGTGACATTACAGAGGAAGGCCACCACACAAAAATCACTAACCCCCAAGAATCACTGATTCACTAGGACTGCAGGAATGGGACGGGACCACTCCAGACTAGAGATAGAGCACAGAGAAGACAAAGGACAAAACAACTACATTAGCTTAGTATATACTGCATATAGAAACACACATTGAAACTGCAATGGACGACAGCCAAGGACATGTACACATTGCACACATTACAGTTCTCACATCTGTTATTAGATGCCTTAACAAACAGCTGCCAAAAATGGAGTGGAAGAAGAATTTATACTTGACAGTCATTTGGAGTGTTTGACACTACACTGATTTCTGGCAACAAAGACAAAATAGGATATTTTTTTCTTTTTCTTTTTCTTTTTTTTTTTTGTACTTAATGTGCAGTTTTCAGTTGCAGTTATCTGTTTGAAGCTTATTAACCCATTCTTTATTTTTAAACTGTATTGGTTCCAACCTAGAAATAAGATAATCAAAGGGAAAAGAAATTCCATCAAATCAAATCAGTCCCCCCAAAATATAAGCGTTTTTTTTTTTTAGCAAGAAATGAAAAAAATTAAAAGATGTTAAATATTTTTCCTCTTTTACTCTGAAGTGTTATTGAAGTTGCAAAAATTAGCCTCAGTTAGACTGAGAAAAGGGGGGGGGGGGAAGCTCAACGAAAGGCAGGATGTACCTAAACTGCTCCTCAAATCAGTTTGATCGAGTTTCCCAAAAGCCCTTTAAAAAGGGCTTTCCTGACCCATTGCATTTAATGTGAGGCTATGTTTGTTAGTTGGGAGGTAAAAAATTTTAAGTCCTGCAGCAAACGTTAATGAGGGCTTTGTCTTAACTAACCAAGGAGACTGCAGCAATGGACTCCAGACCAGGACAGTACACATTTTTTCCCCCCCGCAAAACCCAGCCCAGGAGCTGCATTTTATATGAAGACATTACAGATTAATAAATGATAGCACCATGGTTTTAGAAATTAAGTTAATGTTTCAGTAATTAACATTTAGTCCCACTGTTGTTGTTGTTTTTTCAAACATTCTAGTCACAGGCCAGAAATTAAGTTTAAGAACCCAAATTATTTTTATGTGCAAGTAAGAAAATCTTAAAATCTTAACCATAAAAAGAGAATTAAATTCTGCATAAAATTCTAAAATACTATCCCCTCTATTTTTAAAGGAATTAGGAACAAAAACCAAAAACCACCCCATTTCATTTGACTTAGTCAAACAGGGCACATTGTTTATGCGTGTCTCTTTCAATCTTGATCATATCAAGATCTCGATGAAGAAAACCCAATGGTTGTCACTGGAGAAATCTCTTGACCACAAGACTGAGTATTCTATGGCAGAGGCATATACGCATTAAAGACATCTTAATAAAGATGCAAAGGAAAGCAAAACAACCCAACACACATCTTAGAAGAAGACAAAACGGCAGGCAGCTGGTCCTCGGACCCTCTGAAGGCCAAAAATAAACATATCTTTACAGGAAAGAATAAGTCAAGTTAACGAAAGGGGGGCCGGGATGGGGACCGTCGTGTGGAGAGGTGACGCTGACCTGCTCAAATTCAAAGTGCTAGAATAAAGGTCTAAACGAAAACGCCCGCGATGCCTCCACGCCGAGCGCCCGCACGGGGGCGCCTCAGTCGTCCTTGCGCTCCAGAGTCTGTGCGGCGTGGATGCCGTTGCTGTAGACCGGGAAGGGCAGCGTGGAGAAGAGCCCCTCGGCCGTGGTGAACACGTTGCCCGCGGGCATCTGCGTCAGGCTGGCCGCGCTCACGGCGCCGCCGAACGGTCCGGACATGTTGAGCCGGTGCACGTGGTGGTAGAGCATCTCCATGGGCGTCTTGGGGTCGAGGCCGAAGCCCGGGCTGTTAACGTCCACGAAGTTAACAGCGTGCGCGTTGGGCAGCAGGTTGCCCTGCATGGCCAGGGTCACCTCGGCGGGCGCGTAGCGGATGGTGCCCGTCGTGTAGACCCTCTGCGCGGCCGTGCTGGTGGCCGCCAGGGTCCCGGTCACCCTGTGCACCAGCGGGAGCACGACGTTGCCCGCCTGCAACCTCTGCAGCGCCTCCAGGTCCCCCGTGTACAGCAAGGAGTTGGACGCGCCGGGGCCACCCCCGCCGCCGCCGCCGCCGCCCCCCGGGTGCTTGTCCCGCGGGGATGCTGACAGCGGGGGGGACAGGGGGTCGGAGGTGACGGGGGCCAAGGCCGAGGTGGCCGAGGCGCCAAACTGAGTCTTGCGGGTGGCTGCGCTGTCTGCGCCCGGCGGGGTGAGGACCGAGTCGGGGATGGCCACGTGCAGGCCCCCGCCGCCCCCGCCCCCGCCGCCCGCGCCGCCCTGACCCTGCGGGGATGGGAAGTGCTCGGAGTTGGGGGGCTTGGTCATGCTGTAGGGGGACTCGTTCCTGGAGATCTCCCTGTTGGGCGGGTAGTTCCAGATGCTGCTGTCGTTGTCGAAGTTGATGGGTTCGGAGATCTCCGTCTTGATCTTGAGCACCGAGGCACTGTTGGGGGAGGACAGCAGCCGCGGGGGCTCCACCAGGCCCGCGTCCAGGCCCGGGCTCGACGCGCTGGACAGGCGCCGGCGGCTGGCGCTGCCGCCCTTCTGCCGTTTCCGCCTCTTCTTGCGCTTCTGGTGTTTGCTGGAGGCCTGCGCGCCCGCCTCGCCCGCGCTGTCCGAGTCCTTGGCGCTGTCCGAGGTGAGGGACTCGCAGTTCTGCAGCCGCAGGTCCGACTCGCTCTCCACGTAGCGCTCCACCTTGATCTGCATGGGGCCCAGGGCACTGAAGCCTTCCTCGCCCGCCTTGGGGTTCTCAAAGTCCGAGTGCTCGAAGCTGTCGTCGCTGTCGCGACTGTCCGGATTGCTGGAGCTGTGGCCTTGGTCATTGCAGTTCATGTCCTGGTCGCACGTGCTGCCCGGCTTCTTCCGGTCGGGCTCCGGGTCTTCGCTGTTCTCAGACTGGTTCCCCTTCTCATCGGACTTGGAGTTCTCGTTGTCCTCTGCGTGGGGCCGGCGGGGGCCGCGTGGCGGGAGGGGAGGAGGAGACAAAGGAGACACCACATTAGCGGGGCCAGGCTCATCTCTCACCTGCTGGGGGTGTGGGGGGGGATGTGTTGCGGCCCTGAGCTGCTCCACCACCTTGTGGCCCTGCTTTCTCTCTTGAGGGCCTAGGTTAGCTGGACCTTTACGCAACGTGTGGTCCATGGCCCAGCAGCACTGGCCGGACTGGACGCTTGCTGCAAATGCAGAGTCCCAGGCCCCCACCCATCAGATTTTGTATTTGAATATCCCTAGACAGTGGTCGGCAAACTCATTAGTCAACAGAGCCAAATATCAACAGTACAACGATTGAAATTTCTTTTGAGAGCCAAATTTTTTAAACTTAAACTATATAGGTAGGTACATTGTTATTAACTTAATTAGGGTACTCCTAAGGCTTAGGAAGAGCCACACTCAAGGGGCCAAAGAGCCGCATGTAGCTTTTTGCCCACCACAGCCCTAGGAGATTCACAGATACATTAATGATCGAGAGGGCCTGCAAACCCACTCGAGGGAGTCAGAGTAAATACCTTAGAATAAGGTGTGAGTGGCACAGAAAAATGGTGTGTAAGGTGATTGTCTGAAGAGGTCTTGCACCTTCCACTGGTGACTAACCGTTCAGTGAAAACCATATTCTTTTCCTAAAGTTATTTTTCTCTACAGTATTTACCGCCATCTGATCCACCGTGATGTTGTATTCATTTTTATTTACTTCTGTCTCTTCCAACTGGAATGTAAGCTCCGTGGGGCAAGGAATGTTTGCCTTTTTGACCCGCTGTGTAAATGAGGAGCAGAGGCCGTCTATTCTAGAACTTCTGCCCCAGCACAGAACTTTCAAATGAATGCAATGTAGGGGATAGGAAAACAGTCATATCCTCCCGGGCTTCCCTGAGGCTGTGTCTGGAGTGGAGGGATATTGTTTACAAACCTGGAGAGTAGTGCCCTAAGGCTGGGGAGTGGCCCAGAACCCTAGCTGCCCAACACATTTTAGGCAGAATAGATTTTCCCAGGAATACAACCTCAGAAGACTTAGGGATGATGCTGGTTTTATGCCTCTGCTGTGATGCTTTTGGATGGCAGCCTGGACTAGAACCTTGAACAAAGCATGTAACTACTCTGGCCTTCCTTTCCGTGGCCAAAGAGGTTGGGTTAGAAGAGGCTCAGGGTTTTGGGCAGCTGTGAGGCTCTGTGAGATCGGTGCTCCCTGGCTCTGTGTGTCTGTGAAGGGGCCTAGGGCTTGGAGGAAAGGTAAATTTTTTATATTAATTTTCCTGTCCTCCAAAGAACTCAGAAAGCCGACTTCTCAAATAACTAGAAATGGGAAAGCATGGGTTTGCTTTGCAGAGATTCAGGAAACGAGTGACAGCCCAGCACCTGAGTCATTACCAATGGCATTACGTATCTCGCTTCAGAGGCTTCGCTCCAGCTTGGTGAGGATGTGGATATTTGGGGTGCATAGTCACAGTCTGTCTTTGAGCATCAGAGACAGCCCTGCTATCTGCTTCTGGTAAAGAGGCCAGCCCTCCCTATGGGGTTAGGGCAGGGCCCCTCCTGTATGGCCAGTGGAGGACTGACATGAGGTATATTTGTGTACATATATTTATACACTACAGTATATCTATATGTATGTAAACATATCACAACATACATATAAGTATATATGTATACACATAGATGTATATATTCATACACTATCACATGTAAATATAAGTATTGTATGTGTATACATACACATATGTGTGTATACATATATGTGGCGGTATAAGTACAGTGTTTGTATGCATATGTGCATAGGAGAGACTCAGTAATACCTTGAGGCGGCGTATGTCTTAATATAAAATCTGACCAGTTGCTGTGCTCTGACGGTGGCCCTCTGCCGTGCCCCACCCCTCGTGTTCGGAAAGGCAAGCCGTAAGTGCAGAACACGAAGAAGCAGTAATACCTGTAATACCTGAGGTGTCTTTAGAGTCTGACTCAGAGTCCGATGTCTCCGAGGATTCCGAGGTTTTCTCTGGCAGATGAGGGAGCTGCGCGATGTCCATCGGGGTGTCCTTGTACTCGGGGTTACTGCGGGAGGGAGGGAGACTCGTGAGGAGTGCAGGCACCCATTCTGTATAGTTTTCTTTTCACCATATTCTTCCCATTTCCTCGCCCCAAACTTTTGGAGTTTAGAGAGCGTAAACGACTAAACATGAAGTAATTTCTCTGTTCATCATGGCAATTTTACAGAAGCCTGGAAGCCTGTGCTGGGGCACAGGTGCACCCTGCTACGATGATTGAATACCCAAATACTACGTGAAAGCCACTAACAAGCTTTTACTTAATCAGGTACCACTGGGGGCCAGGGAACTGTGCTGCTTGACATTCCTCGCAGTAGAACCCCTGGGGGGAAAGGAGGAGGAGAAGTGCTCTCAGCAGTTCCCTCCCATACCTCCTGGGGTGCCCTGACTTCTCCTGGGCTCCTCATGAGTCCATTGCCTCAGTACCCTTTTCTTGGCTCCTTGATGGAGCTTCTCAGTTATTCAGATGGCTCCAAAGCTGTGGGGGGTAGGGGCAGAGCCCTGAGTGCCTAAGATCTGACAGATGCACAGGTGCATCCTGGGATGCGTGGATTATGGCTACTGAACTGTCAGCACACCCATTACAATCACATTTTCATCTGTTCATGTGGTGTACACCTGTAGCTTGTTAGCTGGGAATCTGATTGCGGTGGGGAGTGTCCCAGTGTGAAAGAGACCCTAACAGAATGGATCTAACCCCACTTGCACAAACGTGTTTAATTTTTGTTCCATTTTAAATTCAGAAACAAGCCTTTTCTGGAAAAGAGAGGATATTCAGTCAAATTTGAGTTAGCTGTCTTCTAAAAATGCCACTCCAAGCCTGGCCCAAGGTATGAACAGTACAGGCTACTGTAACCGGAAGCCACAAGGAAAGTCTCTTGCCTCAAAATGGAAGATGCACCTGCTATCCTTCCATAATGGCTAGTCAACCAGAGGCTCGCAATAGAGGATTACCGAATCACTTGCTAATTTCTAGTGGAATTCCTACATTAAAGAGTCACTGGTTCAGTAACTAAAATTGCAACTGTCTCTGGGAGGGTTAATTCACTGAGATGGATTATCAGGAGCATACTCCTTAGTGTGAATTAGCTTCAGCAGCGGTGCTTTCTCTAGGTAATCAGATGAGACTAATGGTGGGAAGGTAGCCTTAGCACTAATGCAGTTTCTGAATACAAGTCTGTAATTCTACCAAGCATTGTGAGGGAATCGGAGGAAGACTGGGGAGTAATCATTTCAGAACAAAGAAGAACAAGCCTAGATGGGGCCCAGAAGTGAGAGATTCTGAGGAGGAAGAGGGAGCATGGAAATATTGCTCAAGGAAGAACAAAGGATAAGAAGGCGGGAAAGAAAAGCAAACTCGAATAGTTGCTGTTTGCCAAGGCCAGGTCCTTTTCTTACCAGATCTCTAGCCTATAGAAGGGATACCAAGGAGTTAGCACTTGGTAGAGTTTTTACTGCTAAAGCCCATCTATATTAGTCTCCTTTGGTCCAGATGGCTTGGAGGTTCACAGGTCATTTGACACTGATGGCCTGTAATTATTGAACTCAAGGGGAGTCTTTAGGTTAGCTGACACAGGTCTAGCATGTCTGAGATTGAGGCTCTTGAGCCTGAAGACTTGCCTTTGGTACCCAATCTGATTCCTTCCTCTCTATATGTAATTAGATGAACCAGAGTCACCAAACACTCATGAGCTTGTGCCGTGTGGTCCTAGGCTAAACTAACAGTGTTCACCCAAAGCTGCATGGACTGACCTCTCCTTAACCCTTCTCATGCCCTCCATTTGGAGGCAGAGTAGGAAGTCATGAGGCTGAGGGTGCAGTAAGGAAGATCCAAATAGAAAGAAATCGCCCTGAATGGGAGCAACAACCATATAGATTGTTTTAGTGCCCTAGGGCACATCACCGTGGGAAACAGGCATCTTCTTATCCGTGGTGTCTCTGTTACCTTGTGTCTAATTCTAATAATAATGGGTCTCCTGGGCACAACTCCATTTTTTGCCCAGCAAAATACTGTCAATGCCATAGTATCTTATCCTATTTCTTCTTTGGCATTAAGTTTATAACCTTCTGCCTGACATACTGCCACTGTTCCATAACCTTTATATAAAAAGATTTCTTGATGCCACAAACACATGATTGCATGAAATTCAGGCCTTGGAGGAATCCACATTAAATACACATACCTTTAGAGAGAATTGATGTAGAGTAGAAGAGGTCAAAAATGGGGGAAAAAAAGTAGATAAATGAAGACGCTTTTAAGTGGTGCACATTAAAGCCCTCTCTAGAGCAATAATCATTAGTGTCTGATTGATATGCTATTGGTAGCAAGCACATTCATGCCTTCAAGTCATCACCAACGTGCACGAACACACTCTGAAGGGTCAGCGTGCTGATGAGCCATGGTTGTCAGCATCTCAGCTTCATTTGGCTGTCTCAAAGAAAAATGGGATTCAAGTACTCCCTGTCTAGATTATCAGCCAAAGGGTAACAACTTCCATTCATAAGACCTATTGGAAGTTTTCCTACTCAGACCATGTGTGGGCCCTGCTTGGTGGCTGCAGGCCAAGGGAAGCCAGAGATGGGAATGACAGTGGTGGAAGGGAGCCAGCTGAATGTTCGGATAGCTCCATGACAGGACTGGTGGAAAACCTCCCACAAAGCTTGCCCCCAAATGCAGACCACCCAGGCTTTGGTCTTGGCTACTTTTTTTGCTAGTTTGAATCCAAAGGTAGAAAGGAGGAAGGACTGAGAAATGGTGCTGCATGCTAGAATTTAGGAAGCTTTTGAGTGTGGCCACATTCATGGATGTCAATTTGAGGGCACATTAAAAAAGTTGTAAAACTTGCCTGAGGTCACAGAATAAGCAAAAGAAGGTTGCCTTCATTTTTATACTGTTATAGAGCAGCCGTGGGCAAACTATGGCCCACAGGCTGGATCCGGCCCATTTGAAATGAATAAAACTAAAAAAAAAAAAAAAAAAAAAAGACCGTACCCTTTTATGTAATGATGTTTACTTTGAATTTATATTAGTTCACACAAACACTCCATCCATGCTTTTGTTCCGGCCCTCCGGTCCAGTTTAAGAACCCATTGTGGCCCTCGAGTCAAAAAGTTTGCCCACCCCTGTACTAGAGGCTCAGTGCATGAAATTTGTGCACTTGGGAGGGGGGTCCTTCAGCCTGGCCTGCACCCTCTCAGAGTCTGGGAGCCCTGGGGGGATGTCTAACTGATGGCTTAGGCCCCCTCCCTGTGGGGAGCTTAAGCCAGTAGTGGGACATCCTCCTGCATTGAGTGTCTGCACCCTGGTGGTCAGTGTGTGTCATAGTGACCGGTCGTTCAGCCTTTCGGTTGATTTGTATATTAGCCTTTTATTATATAGGATTATCTTGATTCTAGCAAAGCAAGTTACTATACTGGGGGATTCTAAGGCATGGAATACAGGAGAACTATAACTTACCTTGCCTAATTTCATCCCCTTTTGCTTAATTTTCACAAGGATTGGAGTGTGTGGGTGCGTGTATGTACGTGTAGAGAAGGGGGTGCTTTTGAAGGCATCCGTTTTAGGCAAACATCTATATTCTTTTTATGGCCTGAACATTTTTGGGGAAACCAAAGCAGCTTCTGCAGAGCTTTCCAAATGTTGACAGACCAAGCATTATTGACAATGTTGTGAATCTGCCCTGGAAGTCCCTTCCAACATAGCTTTGATCTTTTCACATTTCTTTGACGCTTGTGGAAAGAAAAGCAGAATTTCCACATAATTGCACACTTGATACTGTCAAGAGATAATACAACATGCCAGTTACTCACCATTGGGATGCCTATTTTATGACTGAAAGAGAAGCAAACAAGAATTAGAAAATATACCTAAGAAGGTAATTCACCCAGATGATGTTCTTCTCATTTGCATTCTTGGCATTAATAGCTATGGTGGCACTAGACTGTATCCAGATATAGCCTCCGTTCTTCTGCATCCAACGGTAGTACTTCGTCACACACTGGCCCTTATTCAGCACTGGGGGGAAAACAAAACAGAAGGCCCTGCGTATTAAGACCGGGACCAGATGATTGTCATGTCTGCAAAACCTCAAGCTTAGAAAGGGGAGGACCGCACTGAGCCAGGGTGGCTCCCTGTATGCTTAATGTAGAATGCCATTAGCAGAACAAATAAAATCAACAATTCAGTGGAGCAGCGTCTCCCCAGTGCGGGTTGCTAGCATTTGCAGCAAAACTTTGTTCCATTTTGGGCAGCCGTGGAGTGGAAGGAAGAATAAAAGGACTACAAATCTTTTTGGCTCACAGAATACCTAATGCAGTGTGGATATTGTCAATGGGCTCGCCATCAGATGGCAACAAAGGCAAATGTGTACGGATTTATTCATAGCTTCGAGGTAGACCTCTTTGAGATTCTGGGTATTCAAGTCGCTCCGAAGATACTTTAACCCTCCTTTGATCGTTCACCTCATGCGAGCGAGCAGTGTCAGCCAGCGTCCTTGTGCATCTGTTCCTTTTGATCTTGTGCAACAGAATTTATGGTCCACGTAGGAACTAAATTTACATTGGTCAGTCAGGGGAAATTCTGGTGAGACCTTACGGAATGTTGGAACAAAATAAATTTCCCAGCCGAGTCAGAGAGAAATGCTGGCCTAAGGGAGGCACGGAATTGACTTGGCTGGAGCCAAACAGTGACAGCTCCACACAGACTCTGAAATATGGCCCCAAATGAAGGAACAAGTAAAAACAATCAGTAATGTGAAACGGTGCCATTAAATACCCACTGAAAGAGAGCTTTAAAATGCAGATGTTAAAAATGATACTTTTACCAAAATCTTGCCAAGTCGAAATTGATTTGACTTGTATCTGGGTACTCCTGAGCTAGTAAAAGGGGAAATGCACTAAATCATCCCTGAAATAAAGCGCTACGGGGGGGGGGGGGGGGGGGGGAATGGTTTAAAAAGAGGCCGGAAACGTGCAGATCCTCTGCTATTGCTTGGATACGCATGGCAGCGACTCCACACCCCCCAGCAGTTGCCAGCTGGCTGGCCACTAGAGGGCAGTGTGCACTCGTCCACATCACCCACTTTTGGCATGTCCTTGTCTCTGTCTGCTAAAATGAAAAAGCTCTAACTGCTGTAATAAATTTGGCTAAATTAGCTGCTAAATGGTTATCTCAAGTAATATGTATTTGCATTAATCATCTTGCTCTAAACCAGAACAAGCCAGAGTCCTAAAGACGTAGTAAATTCATATTGTCCATTTAATTACGGCTAATAAGTGCTTCATATACAATAGTTTCATGAAGTACATTTTGATTTTTTTTTTTTAGCGGGGGGGGGGGGCGTAGAGGAGTAAAGGGAAGTCACTTTGGAAAAGAGCTGTGTTTAAGGCTGTTGAAGCACTTTGCTGTCATGTCAGCCACTCTTCCTGACCCCCGAAAGCGATCAAAAATCAAACCTCCACCTATTATATCCATAAACATATAAACTTCAATGCCTTTCTCCCATTTCTCACTTTTCTCACAACACACTAAATGGATGGTTGTAAAGTTGAATAATTACATATCTTAACAGTTGCTCGAGAAAGCCTTGCTTTGATGAGGGCTTCAAGTAGTAGCAAGTTCTATTCCATAACCATTCGACAGCGTAGGCTGGTTCTAAGTCCTGGGACTGTCATTGGCTGGTGGCCAGGCTCCACAGGTAGCATTGCACTCGCCTTTTGTGGGCGATTGTAAGTTCTGCCATTCTGCATGCATGGCTTCCCAGGCTACCAGACCGCGTGGTGAAGCTGAGAGCAGTAAAATACGAACTCTGCCACACCGCTCTCTGTCAAGCTATTGTGGCCTGCAACAAGATGTGCTTTATTCAAATCCTCTCAACCTGGCTAACTGTTAATAGAGGAATGATGGGTTATGAAATTCTGCCCACTATTTTCACAGAGAAAGTTGATAGCCCCCAATCAAGGATTGGCGTATAATTCTATCAGCTGTGTAACTGGAACAAGGAGTTATTTTGGATGGTTCTAGTTATTTAACAAAGGCAAAGAGCCTAACAAGTCCATTTTTTGAAGCGCATGAAGAACACACTGAGATGGTAGGCCACTTAGATGGCTGGGGATTCTGGATTTTTGACCCAAAGCAGGCAAATTTAAAACACATGTATATCACCAGAATACTTTGCATAGAAAGGGTCAAAGTGAGAACGGAATCATAGTCAAATTAGAATGTACAGAATCAACATAAAGGTCAGCCCCTCTTCTTAATACTTTCTCTTACTTAAAGACAATCAAAGAAACAAAAATCTCAAATTTGAAATGCAAAGCCAGCAAAATGTCTCCCTCCCTGCTGGGATCCCTGCTATGCCGTGGAAGCGTGGTGTCATCTTTTTGCGTTAAGGCAGTTTGACTCTTGGTGTGCTTTAGTGCATCTGTGCTTCCTGAGAAGATAAAAACAAATTTATTATGAATGAATGAATGAATGAATACATTAATACAGCCTTCTTCATCACCCAGGCCTAGGGCCATCTAGTAAAGAGGGGAGACCTACTGAAAGAGTCAGGCCAGGTAAATTTTGATGTGAGGAAGTGGTTGTGAAAGGTGAAAGGACTGACAAGGGGTTCCTTGGGCGTCAGGAGCTAGTTGAGTGCCTTAACTTACCCTGGTGAATGCCACAGAGCAGATATGGGAGCCCACCTTTGGTCGGCTGAAGAAAAGTTTGACTTAATCCATTACTCCCCCCCCACCCCCCCCAATCAGCCTGACAAACAGAATTCTTAAAAGGTAACCATTTTACCATGGTCTTAGATCATGACTATTTCCTAAGGATTAGTGTTTTCTGAATGAGACCCTACGTGCTGGTGGGAATCTCCATAACTAGGATAAGGCACGGAGTTAGCTCCCACTGTGGCATCCAGTGATGACCAGAGTATTGCCCAGTTGCTTTTGTTTTTCAAGAGCCCCCATAAAGGAGGTTATAGTGGAATTTTGCTTCGTTTAAAATAAAGAAGAACAATATTTTTCTTGGGGCTCCAGAATATAAATCTATGACTTTTGGATGAAACTCCCCCTCTTTTTTTTAAAAAATCATATTGGCATATCAGCTAGATCATTCCAGCTGGGCCAGAGGCAGGGTCTGCCAGCCTTTCCTGAGCTCACCTTGGTGCCAGTTTGAAGGAGATTTTTAGTTTGTAATAAATTAGACAATTTGAAAAACACAAAAACTTTTTTGATTCTCTTTAATCCAGTAGCTGTTGTTTTTATTTTTGAGTTTTAGCTTGTGATAGAAATGAGAGGGTGTTTGTATCAGTGTATTTCATTAAGGTTATTTTTGTTTTGTTTTGTATTATTTTTTTGTGAGGAAAAACAGAACTAAACATGATGTAAGTTATTTGTTGTGAAAGTCCTTAAAATATGGTTAATTGTCCTTTGAAAAGAGTCTGGGAGTAATTTCATAGTAATTTCATAACAATGTGCTCAAATTATAAAGAATGGAACTAGAGAGAGAGGAAATGCATGTGTGGGCCCTATTTTTAACCTGACGTCATGATGTGGTCGGACACTTAACCTAGCACCTTCTTTGTGATTTATGCCCATGTCCACTGCTTGCTTTCCACACTTTTTGGTGGTGCAGCCTGTGTGTCCCTCACTGAATTCATTAATCACATCATCACATCTGTAGAATTACGTCTTTAAAGTTGTGCTATAGGAATTAGTTTTTATTAAATGATCCCCAAACATTGAAGTGGTCTTTCCTTAGCTTTTATAGGACAAACATGAATACAGAAGGAGGACGAGGACCTCTTTCCCAGGGTCACTTACAACCTCAAAGGGTCCCAGGTGTGTCTGCGACGCCTCTGCTACCACGTAGAGCCTGCTCCTTTTTACCCTGAAGTCTAGGGTGTAACCACTGCTGTGTCTGCCATCACTACGAGGAGAACCATGAACCTGGCATCAGTGCCACCTACCTTCCAAGCTAAAGGTGCCTGAGTAACAAACCATGTTCTTCAGAGGAGAGAGGTGACTCCACTGTGAGAACAGCACAATACAGACCAAGAGCCGTAGCTCCTCCTGGCTGCACTGTTCCAGGCCTGCTCGTCTCACTAGCCATGGCTGGCGGCATCAGAACACCATCCACCCCAACTGTGAAGGGGGTGGCGAATATGGTTCAATCAAAAGGAAATTGCAGAGAGCCAACGTTACAGAACACGTTGCGTTTTTACATCAAATAAATCCCTGCCCCCCCTTCCCCATTCCCCAGCCAAAGACTGATGCCCAGGATTATTCAATATCTTTTTAAAATGTTACCGGTTCAGTGGGTTTGGGCTTGCTGGTAGGGGTGCAAGAAATGTACTGTCGTGCCCCCAAACCTGAGGGCTTTTGCTGAAGCACACGGCCATGGCTCTGCAGTTACCAACAAAAGCGGTTCAGTTGTGTGTTTTTTGGGGAAACTTGGTCCACAAAGATAGACTGAGGACTGAAAGGACATAAAGGAAGCCTGTGTCTGTGGCAGGAACATAATTCTGGTCGTAAATCAAAACAAATCGGTCCAAGTTTGCCTTCAGAAATATGGAGAATAAAAGAGAACATGGTCTCTTCCTGTTGGGCTGTTCTACAAAATCAAAGCCAAAGACTCTAAATAGTGAGTTACTTGTGTCTTAGAAAGAAGGAAGCAGTCTAATTCAGCCTGAAGAGGAGATGGAGAACACGCATCAAAAGCGGCCTTTTAGCGAAGTGTCTCACAAAAGGACATTTTAGTGGTTTGCATATGCATTAAAAAGCTGCAATACTTGGCGTATTCAGGTAAGTATAGAATAAATAGGAAATGGTGAGATCATCGGAGATTTCCCACTTCACATTCACAGGGCTGAACAAAGAGCTTCATTATCGCCGTGGCGATAGGAGGACGCATCTGCCGCGCCATTCACCCCTCCTGAGGTACCTTCATCAATGGCTGCAGAGAATGGAGAGCAGGTGCCTTGTGCTGGAACTCAAAAATTATTTTGAATTCACTAATGTGGAGTGTGTGTGTGTGTGTGTGTGTGTGTGTGTGTGTGTGTGTGAGAGAGAGAGAGAGAGAGAGAGAGAGAGAGAGAGAGAGAGAGAGAGATATTCTACTTAGTACCACAGTTGGGTGCTTAGCTATAGCCACTGGTTCTCTTTCTACATTCACAAACTGGCAGATGAAACATGAAAAAGAATACTGACTCTTTAATCTCTGCTTTTCCACCTAAGGCCCAAGGCAGGCTGACAGGCAACTTCATTCTGGAAACAGGATTTTTTTTTAAAAAAATTCTGGATTACTTTTTCCTCTGCTTTTGAAAACTGTGGGCTTACAGGGGAATGAACCTGACATAGACTTAAAACAAGAACAAGTTTCTTTATCTAAAAAGTTATAGTCCTTGATGCTTTCAGGAAGGTCATTTCAAAACCCACAGGAGAAACAGCCTTAGAGCCAGAAACTGCATTAAGCGCTTTATTTACTCACAATGGAGACAGTTTTTCATTGAGGATCAACCAAGGCTTTGATGCTGGGCAGACTTTGCTAAAGATTTTGCAATTAGTGAGCTAGATGTCTTAAATAGCAGGCATCCATGAATTGGTTTTGGGGGGTTTTATTTTCTTTTTCTTTTTTTGCAAGTCTATGTGCTGAGCAATATTTGGTAACATTTAATACTTAATCTGGGTTCTGAGCTTAAGGACAGAGACCTGTGGATGTTCTGTGAACAACTATGCATCATCTATGGATTTTCCCCCTCATACGCTAATGACAGGCCCTGCTTGAGTTGCTACCTGTGTGATTTATAACCTCAGAAGAGGTTTTTTCCTATACCCCAGCCAATTGATAGATTTTTATTAACTGTTAATATTGAATCATGCAGAAAACTTTTCATTGATTTAGAACATGTCAATTTGTTAAGTTTAAAAAATAAATTCCCCTTTTCTTCATGATACTGTACTGATTTGGAGACCAAAGCTTTCAATAGTGATAGTAAGGTGTCCTAGGACAGGAAGGATCGAAGTACTTGCTGGCATGAGTGACATCTGAGATCACAGATATTTTTTCAAGCTGTTTCAGTCCAACCAGGGAGCTCAGTACCACGCATTCCTGCCCTTCTCCACCTAAAACAGTTAAGGTCAGAGGATTTTTAGTTCTATGCTTTCTTTTTGTTGGCAGGGATTTACTACATAATGGAGAAGCAGTGAATCTTCAGCATGGAATTAAGAAAGAATTATGGCTAAGAAATGAGGGAAATGGTGGATTTATTCTCTTTTACTAAATATTTTTTGAAGGTCTGCTCTGTGCCAGGCACCTGCTGTGGGCCCCTCTTCCCATAGCCGTCCACTGAGTCACAGAAATTCCACTCCCCTGGCCACTATTTGGCTTAAGTTTGGAATATGAGGAAGCCCTGGACAGTGAGACCCTCTCTACTGTGGGAGGTTCTTTCTGTTTGCCTTTACTTCTATTTGCCTCTGAACGGGAGACAGACTGTTGTCAGTTATTGTCACGAATACATTTATAATAGTGACAACCATGACGGAAAGCATGGGTGTGTGTGTGTGTGTGTGTGTGTGTGTGTGTGTCGGGGATGGGGGGGGGGTGGTGGTGTCTGGCCTGCATGAACTCTTCTCCTTCCTTTAGAATTGAAGAGTGATGGAGTCTTGGGGAGGTTAAGTTGGAATGCAGGGAGAACTCCAAAAAGGCAAAAGAGATGAAGGTGGATCTTATACTCAGGTTTATTTTATGTCCTCTTAGGGACCCTGTGTTTCTGGATGCAGTCACTTCATTAAATCCACTAAACATCTTCAATAGGAAATATGAAAGTGGTGAGGCATAGACATACAAAAATTAGTGTTCTGTAAAATCAGTAATGTTTAAAGCAGCCCAGACAAATTCCATTTGTTCACTTGTTCTGCAGGTTTTCAGAAATCCAAGTCCTTTGTTGTGAAAATGTTACCCTCCCACATAGCCCTGATTGTTGACTGTTCCTGCACAGATATTCTGCCGCTTCCTCTGGCTACGACTCTACTCCGGGGTTTTATGCTTGATGGTCTCCCAAGTCCCCCAGGGGATAAACCTTGATTGTTTAACCCAGTCATGTTAATTCCACCCCTGCCAGTGTGTGGCTTAGGGTTAGGCATTTGATGAAACACTGGACAATGAGACATAAGGGGGTGTCTCTCTACTGGGAATATTTTCTTTTCTTTCCAAAATGAACATAAAATAAGGACTGACTCTTTCCTGACCATGGGCACTGCCTGTGAAGGACTAATGATTGGTGGTACTCCAGCTGTTTTTTTGATCATGAAGTGAAAGATAAATACAGAGAAAGTATAAGTCATTTTACTTGGGTTTTCTGTTATTTGTAAGTAGATGAATTTTAGCTGATAGGCCCCACCAAAAATTCTAGGAAGCCATAGCAGATATAGAACTTCATAAATGGGTTCCAATAACTTGATCCTCAGTGAACCCTACATTATGGGAAAAAACCAAAACCCAACATTGTATGCTAAAGACATGCACAAATTAAATCGTGTGCTGCCCATTTGTGTAAAAAAAGTTTGAGGTCTTTTGAGATATGTAGGCTATCACTGAATGGGTTTATTTTAAGGAAAGTGTTTTTTAAATATGTAATTTATAGAAGGTAAAGAACAAGATGCTATTATAAGTAGTAATGGAATTTAATGGAATTGTTTTTAAGTTAATTGTTCTAGGTTAAAATGGATGATTTAGAAGTATTTTTTTTCCTGATAATGCTTTATAAGAGCTATGGGTTATTTTCTCTCAAATATCAGGTGTTCTTTTTTTTTAAATAATAAAAGCAACTACTAATTAAAATAGTACTAAGAAAAAACACCAGGAATCCACATTAGAATTGTATTAGGACATATCAGTCAAATCGAAGTTGTGGCTAACTCTCTGAGGTTAGGGAGAAAAGGTTGTGTGTGATTGTACTTCGTGTCCTTCTGAGCCTGGTATGCACTTATCCGGCCCCCCCCCCCCCCCCAATATCTCCTCCGGCATGGCTTCTTGCCATCTTCTTTCAAGGTCCAGGGAAAAATGCTTCCTGTGGGACTTCTCCATCCTCCCTTAGTTGCCCCTACCTCTGGGGCTTCTGTGTTTTGTTTATATATCTTACTAGTCCTCATTTTATGCCCCCTTTTCAAAATGGGCTGTTTCATGCTGTCTTTTCCATCAGTATGCAAACTCCTTGAAGGTAGAGACCATATATTGGTTATTTTTGGAACCTTATAGAAATACCACCAAGTTTTGCACATAGGAAGTACTCACAAGTGTTAGATCAGTGGTTCTCAACCTTGGCTGCACATTAGAATCACCTGGGAATCTTTTTAAAATCCTGATTTCTGGGCCTCATCCTCCGGAAATTCTGTTTCTTTGTTACTAATGTTGTGGCTTCACCCCATTACAAAGAAACAGAATTTCCGGAGGATGAGGCCCAGAAATCAGGATTTTAAAAAGATTCCCAGGTGATTGTAATGTGCAGCCAAGGTTGAGAACCACTGTGTTAGATGAACTTGAGCAGGAAAATGGAACAGGAATATTCATACATGCAATCAAGTACATAGGAAAATATTAACCTGGAGAAAAAACTGAAGGCCCTTTGGTGATAAGTTGACTATTACTACTTTTTATACTCAACTTTCCCCACGGAAATTTAAAATTTCACAACTTTCTAAAGGAGTTAATCGCTTTAGCAAGCTAGGAATCACATACTCATTTCATTGGGACACTGATTGAGAGACCCTGAGAGCCAATTCACTACTCATATTTTATGACTATTAATAAATTTAAAATAAAGTCCTTAAATCCTTAGTCAATTTGTATTTACTTTTATTCCATGTAAAATAATGCCTTCTAAATACTAGTATAGTCAGTACTTCTTAAGCTTTAACATAAACTGGGTCAGCTGGGATCCTGTTGACTGCAGGTTCCGATTCAGGAGCCTGAGAGAGGCCTAAGCGTCTGCATTTCTGTAATGCACTGCAGCAGGGCCAGTTGGCCTGTGGGTGGTTAGACCCATGCTAGTCTCTGTCCTCTGAGTTTGCCTGCCCTTGAGCTTGAAAAGCCCAAACCAGCATTTTCCACTCCTCCCTGACCCCACCCCCTGAAAATACATAAGATAATAATACTAATTCACTCCTGCCTAAAAACCTGGCTTTATTTTGTCTCTGTGTGACAGTCTCTATCGTGAACAGGCACACGATAATGGGCTAACTTGGGTTTTGAAAAAAGTCAGATATGGTGGCTGTTACACGCATTCCCTTTCATGGGAGTGTTCATATTCATATGGGAGAAGCAGAAACATCATTTGCTTTGGGGGAAAAAGTCCAGCCAATGATTAGGTTGCATCTAAATCCCTGAAGAGTCGGCCCTGAAAATGGCTAAGATCAGAAAATAGAAGAGGGTCCCCTGTGCTCTCTGGATTTAGCCCACACATCAAACTTGATCCCTTCCCTTCTCCCTTCACTCCCAGCTTCCGCTGCTTGCTGAGTGCAATGGCAGCAGACCCAAATCAACAATTAAATCCCCCCTTTGTTTGTGTGGCAGATGACAAATGCATGGAGGACATCTTGTGTTTCCTAGGCAGGCAGGGCACTTACTTTGATTGATGCCGCGTTGTGGAAAAAAATGAGCTGGGAAGGAATTACAATGGAGGGCCTGCAGACTGGAAGGGGATATACTAATTAGTCCTGCATTAAGCA
The DNA here is from genome assembly GCF_963259705.1 of Myotis daubentonii. NCBI lineage: Eukaryota > Metazoa > Chordata > Mammalia > Chiroptera > Vespertilionidae > Myotis > Myotis daubentonii. The sequence goes on along the minus strand of NC_081840.1, from coordinate 88,165,516 downwards.
GTCGGCTTGCATTGGTGATGAGCCGCCTTCAGGAGGAAAGTGTAGGGGTTATTGATGCAAAACAGCATGGAAAGCATTATGCCAGGTAGCTGTGCATTAGTTTTGTTAGGAAGTATAGAATTTAGTAATTAAGAGGGAAATACTTAGGCTACTGTATTTTTTTTTAACACCTCCAAATATATTGGGCAGACCATGCTTTTTAACTCTACACAGTCACATAGACAAGCTGGAAGTCCTTCTCCCATTCAGAAATAACCCTTCCAGTTTCCTCATCCCTCAGGGCCCCACGGAGGGAGAGCTGCCTCTGCCCCATACTCTCTGGCTTCTTTTTCTCAAGTCCCACAGCTCCAGAGCCCTGGGACATGGAGGAAGTTTTCCTTCAGGCCGCTCTTCCCAGCTTTTAGAGAGTTGTTGTTGGTTTGACCAGGGAAGAACCCTAGGGCTATGGCAAGACCAATTCAACATCTTCTGTGGACAAAAGGCTGGATGAAAAGGTACATGGAGAGTTCCTTGTCTGGTTTAGCATTCGGGATTTGCTCTTCTATTTCCCAGGCAACTGGTAGAGGTGGAGTAGTAGACGGCTGTGCCGTTCCGTTCACATCAAGAGTGACATTGATGCTCTGGGTAACCGGAATGTGCGACTCCAGGTGACAAGACTAGACAGGACTAGTCATCTCGCGGTCGATACCTCCGGAGCAATGGAGAACTGGAGGGTGATAGGCAAAGATGCTCAAATAATTGCTGATATGAATGGTTTAATATTCAAACCTTGGCATGTTGATTTGGTCAGTTCGGCCTAAAGAATCGATAAGATGGGTTCAATTGCCGGGAGCCGGTCCATCCTTGCTGTTTCAAGGGACCTGGCATATATGGCATACGGTTCTTAATATGTTTGCTCACCTTCTTGGCGCTGTGTTTTAACCAAGGTCACCTCTCCGAGAAAGGTTGAATCCCCAGGTAGGGATTTTCCCCTGAAGTTAGGGAGGGAATAAAACCCCTCAACTAAGTGCCAGGCGGGTAATTAATCCCTTTAACTACGAACAATTATGCTTAAACTACATAATCTTTTCTCCCTGGAATGGAGATAAGAAACGCCCTAACCTTTGTAATAGAGATTGATAGGATTGAATCAACTGGTATAAATACAGTTGTAACAAGACAGAAACACTCAGAACTTAGAACACAGAACTCATGAGACAGAACTCAGAACACAGAACTGAGAACACAGGGCTTGGAAGACAGGACCAAGAGAGACAGAGCCTAGGCACAGAACCTACACAGAACGTTCTCTAGAGACAGAAGAACTTCGCTGGAGAGAGCATGCCGGAGGATCCTGGACAGGGACTGGCCTGGGAGCCTGGAGGCGGAGCCTGGCGAGAGAGCATGGCAAAAGATCCTGGACTGAACCTGACTGCGGAGATTGGCAGGAGAGCCTGACTGGAACCTGGTGACTGAACCTGACTGGAGTACCTGGACAAAACCTGGCTGGAGATCCTAAGCAGAACCTCTCTGGAGATCGAGACCAGAACTTGGCTGGAGATCCTGGCTAGGCTGCTGATGAACTGAACACTGTCTCTGAGTCTTTCCCTCTTCGCCGACTCCGTCCACACCTTTGGGGACCCCTGGACCTGCTGGGGTTGGACCCCGGCATTCAATGACTTCCGTGAGGTGAAAAAAGGACAAAAACCATAAGAGGATTTTGCTCACAGTGTGAAAATAGAGGACCTAAAACTCCTTTGGTTTTAGAATACCAGTATAATTTCACTAACTCACCGTGTTGGTATAGATAATGTGATTTTTAGTGATTCTTTATGTTGAAACGCAGTGAACTATCAGGTGTCTCCTGCTAACCTAATGGGAGAGTCCATGGTCCAAAGTTCTTGGTTCAATTTATCAAAGTTGTCAAATGCTGGTGCAGCTGAGATTTTCTTTTACTTTTCTCATTCTAGAGACAAGTTCACCTAAGGATTTGCAGATGCCTATGCTAGGAAAAAAGATATATGTGATAAAGATAGCGTTTTGAGTTACCAAAGTCTACTGAGTCTTTTTCCAAAATTTTATCCATAAACTGGAGCACAAGGCAGATATCAAAGTATCAGAAATATCATCAGACAGCTAAAAACTGTCTTTCATGGACAGCACCAGGAATTGTGCCAATAGCTCTAGGAAGAAAAGCTAAATAGTTAATGTGGTTTATTTTTTAACCATGCCTTTGTTTTAGAATTCTATCTTATTCTTGAACTGATTTGATGTCACCATGACCTTCACCCGCCAAGAAGGCACAGTTGAGGCATCTTCGGTAACAGCCTGGGGCTGTGGACAAGGGAGACGCTGTGCTGGCTCTTTGCCTTTTTTTCCACAATGTTTACACGACCAAGACTTATTACATGCCCTGTCATTTTGTTACTGGGCTGGCTTTAGTTAGAGAATTAGGTAAACATGGGACATTCCATCACACAATTTTAGACTCAATCTTACTTTATAATGATGCTAATGTTTATTGTACAGAGGGAGATGCATTTGTATACTTTAGCATTTTTTTTTCGGTCACAGAATGCAAAACCTGACATTGGCATCGGTTTGGGGTTTGTGTGTGTGTGTGTGTGTGTGTGTGTGTGTGATTGAAGATATTAAGCACTATAAGAACGATGAAATTTCAATCTGATTAGGATCAAAATTCTTCAGGATCAAAACACTCCTTTTTCTCCCCCTACAGTTTTACTAATTGTGTGCTACTTGACATTGTGGAGTTATTCCACAGCATGATAGCTAAATATGTGCAGTGCATTTTACTGTGCAGAATTATCAGCTCATTTATTTGTTTTTCATGTGTTTAAGGTTATTAAAAGAATTTTAAATTAGAAGTCATGTGTATGAGTTGAAAGAGTGAACTCAATCATTGTTAGTAGGCTAAATCATAAAGCAATAGCCAGTATGTCAATATCAAGTAATGAAAAAAAAAATCACAGAATTTGAAAGCATACCTTCTCTGTTTATTAGCTGGCAAGATACCAGAAAAATTAGGAGACTACCACAATAGTGAGTGGCAGAGTTGTTTATTTTCAGCACTCTCAAATTATTCTGGTTACTGGAAATGAGATAAAAGTAGATCGGAAAGAATGGCATCAAACATATTTTGTCGGAGACCTCTGCTTTATGGGAAGGAATGAACTGCCCAGCCCACTGTACTCGAGGAATTGTGTTTCTTCCAGCTGTAAATCAAATCCCAGAGAGAAAGCATGATGTTTTCCAAATAATAACCGAGGATGACAAAGTTCTTTTTTGTCAGCGTCAGGTTTCTGAATTTAGACCTCAGTTAAGATTCCCAACTGAAAAAGCACCACTCTCCCCCTACGACAGTCCTACAAACAATACTCATTTTTAAAGTCTGGCTCTCTGGCATATATTGGTCCCAAAAATATATCTTCAGCTTCCTCTAAAGATTCTGATTTTTGCTCCATTTTCCCTAAATTCCCAGCTACAAAAAAACCTGGATGTTTCCTAAAAGGAAACAGCATCATTCCTGCCCCCGCCCTCCAATGAACCGAAAAGCCTCTGCTTCTGCAATACACACGCCCGTTCATCCACGGCAGCAGCGTGTCCCCCAAGTCCCTGGTGCGGGCCTAGGCGCGCACTCCGTGCTGGGAGCAGACTCTACCGGAGAGCAGCCTGGCGGGCAGGCTTTTCCCAGAGACATGCCACCGACAAAACCTGACACTGAACTTGGTCCCGGGTCTTTGTTGCGAATTCAGGACCAAAACCACAGAACAAGATGCTCCCACTCTGAGACTGCGGCTAGCTTACTGTCTCTCCACCATCCTTTTGAAGGTCTGAGTTTGAAAGGAGCGAACAACTGCTGTCCTCACCATGGCTAGAAAGGGGGAGGAAGAAAGTGCAAAGGCCACCTGGCTGCTCTTACTACAAAAGAAGCTTCCGTTTCAAGCTCATCTGTGGTACCTTGCAGGTGTTTAAAACCAGCGTTCGGGACTGGGTGCAGAAGCTTCTAGGAAGAAAGCTGGCAGGCCCTCCTCTTCTAGGAAGAGTCCAGGGAATGGCCATTAAAGGGGCCTCTGCTTGGAAGGAGACAGTCCCTTCCTAAGAGGTCTCCCAGGTCAGCGCTCTCGCCGTGGGATTGGCGGACCCCACCCACGCACAGTAGACAGCCCCGCCGAGTCTGAGGAGGGAAAACTTCAGGAGGACGCTGGCTGCAGGTTACTACGTGGACTCAGCCAGGAAACTGCTGGTGCTGCTTTGCTTAAATGCCACAAAGGGTGCCTTGGACGTCAGCCTGCAGGTCAGGAGCTGGGAACTGGACTCAAAGAGCTGAAATTAGTTTGTTTTTTTCCCCCCAGGAGTCTGGAGATGGAGACTCCTGCTCCTCTGAATAACCCTCTTCCCAGAAACACACCAAGAAGACACTGCCTTTGAGCGCTGCCCTGTCCATGCCGTGTGCTCCGCCCCTGCTCCCTGGGCTTCCCTCACCCTGGCTTTGTGGCTAGCCCAGTAGGCATGTTATGGGCTCTGGCCTGTTTGACCTTGTCTTCTCCCTTGTATAGTATTTTGAAACTGGGACCACACATTTCAGAGCGGAAGTTGCTCCCTAGAAAATGAAAGGGTCAAGAAAGCACTTAAGACAAAGGTTCTGTCATCGCGTCATGGGGGAGAAAGCACAAGAGACCATGAAATCCCAGGTGAGTGCCTAAAGACCCGGCAATTTCTCTGGGCCCGAGGTCCGACTTTCAATCTAATTCCAACACAAGTTGAAGTGATTTATGTCTCACTTTTTCTCACCGCATGTTGACAGTCCTCTCAGAAGTGCACAGGCGACATGAAGGAAGAAATCGGCACTGAAACCAAACAGGCACCAGAGAGGCAGAACCCGCCAGCGTGTACCCACACACGCACGAGAGGTACTTACAGTCCAAGTGACTGTGCCGGATGCCCTCCACGTCCTCCGCGTGGATGAAGTGGTAGCATCTCTTCCCCACAATATCTACAGGGGTCAGATCCATGTAATCACTGATCCTACAAGAAGAACAACAGACTGGAATTCAGAAGGGGAGAAAATACAGAAACTGTGAAATGTCTTAGAGACAAACCTACTGGCGATTTTCATTATCCCAGGGTACCTGAGAGGATTTGGCACTTTGAGGGAAAACTCTTTATACATAAGGTTATTTCTTTGATGAATAACATTTTCTAAACTAGAAAATGCGCTAGATCAAGCAATTGTGCTTAAATAATTAGATAGGTTCTTTCTTTCTTCTTTCTTTCTTTCTTTCTTTCTTTCTTTCTTTCTTTCTTTCTTTCTTTCTTTCTTTCTCAGAATGCACATTTAGACGACATAATTCCATGAAATTATTGAGAATCAGGAACAATGAAAGATTCTCATTAGAAGCCAAGATAATTCAAGGTTACATAATAAAATAAAAACATGTTATGTTTATACCAAATGATTAGAGACACCTTTCATTTAAACAGATTGGTCTTCTATTGGGTATTTCCATGCAAAAGGGCTTCAACTGCTTCTTGGCACAAAGTGCAAATTGGCATTTCAAGGGCTAGAATCTAAATGCCGAGACATACAGATGCCTGGGGGTATTATCTTTTTTAGTCTCAGTCACCTGGGAACTCGGCTTTCGCTCCTGGCCCTTTTAACTGGTACTTTGTGGCTGAGTCCACACAGAAACTTTAAACCATTTCCGCGGCTCTGCCAGCCTTGTGCTCGGCATTACATGTGTGTAAGCCCGTGCCATTGATTGCCCAGACGCCAGTGTCCTCGGGCAGGAGCGCAGGAAAAGAGCGCAGAATTGGAAAACATGTTGGGAGAATCTGCCTGGTTTACACAAACACGTCAAAATGCTTATTATCCGCCTCCCTTCCCAAGCGCAGACTCATTCTGGTCAGTCCAAAATAAAATACGTCTTTTGTTTAATTTATTCTCTTCAATGTCCCTGCGTGTTTTGTGGTCTGTGACTTATAATGTATTCAAATACGAAGTGAGTCTTTAGAAATGACATGTTTAAGAAACTCATGAGATCACTGCTGGGGAGTTGACTCTGACTCCCAAAGCAGGGAAATGAGAAATAAAACAGAAACAGGATAATATGGAGAATAATTAAAACATGCTACACAGTGAGTGAATGTCGCACTGTCTAGCAATATAAATCATATTTGGCAAACCTAGAATTCTTGGCAAGATAAGACTAAATGGGGTGATAAAAAGGAGTATTTCCTCAGGATTCCTCTGTTTTCTGGTACAAAACAGATTAGTCGGTGTTTTCCTGAAACCATTAGCTGCTTCCCCGCACTCTTTACACCCCCTTTCTGCAAATGAGGGAACAAGGATGTCATTAAAAGGCCCTCATTGGTGTTTCTGAAGTTTGCCAGCTCCTCTGAAAGCATTAGATGTCAGCTTTGCCGGAGGCTGTCCCGGGGAACCCTGGGGAAGGGGGGGGGGATGGTCTGTAGAGTCAGGGATTGGCTTTAGTTTCTAGTTAGCAATTCCCTAATTAAACAACAAACCCAGGAAAAAAATCCTTCATTCTTTAGGGAAGACATTTCTTTAGTTTATTTTTTATTTGAATGAAATCCTTCCAAACAATAGAACCACTTCTTGGTACCAGAGCCTGTTACTGAGGTGAATGTGACCAGCTCAGTGTTCAGCGACCTATATGTAGTGGAAGCCCCAGAACAGTCTGATGACCTCTGTGAGAACCAGGTCCCCTGGCATCTTGTACTCTGAGCCTCAGTTCCCTCATCTGTAAAATAGCTAAGAGGCTGGTGAGGGGTTGAATGAATGAAATGAACATAGCATTGCACCGGACACACATTTGCATCAGAATACAAGATGCAATAGCAGAAGGCAGCTGTCTGTACGCTTCTCCCGTAGGTCAAATATACAATTACCTCCACATAGGTCTTTTTAATAATTACTATCATCTTCAGTTAGGAAATAATGCTGTATTGTATTGGCTAATAAGGGGTTGTAGAAAACTTTATTTAAATGGGAAGAAAAAATAGCTTAAAGTGGTTACAGAATGTAATCTCAATTACTAGAGTGGCACCATAAGGCACTTGGTTCTGTGGAGCATGTCAAAAGAATTAGTCTGTGAGCTCATGAAAGTTAAGTGCTAGTTTGGGGATAGGACAATCACTGGGTAAATGTTAGGGAAATAAGACAAGACTCCCCACCCCCACCCCTACCCCCACCCCCTTTTTTTAAGGAATTGGTGTTGGTAACCTAAATCAAGGGAGCTGACCTATGTTTTCAAAGAAGCAATACCATAGCTCATCCTCTGACTTTCTGCCTCCTGGGTCGCCAGCATTCTACATTTTAAACCAGGATAAATAGCTCTATGGGCTGTGGCTGTTTTTCGTGGGTGCACATGTGTGAAAGGTCCACCTAGGCAGTTACTATGACCAGTTCCTTACCATCTGGCCTGACTTCCGAGGAAAAATAAGAGACAGGGAATGCAGGGAGGCCCCACAGGATGTTGCTAAGTGAGAGGTTTCTGAATCCGTCAGATTTGGGTTTAACTCTTGGCCTCAGGTAAGTCACTTAACCTTTCTCTTTCACCTGAAATCACCTGGGGGATTGAGACAATGGCAAGACCTGCCTCACAGAACTGTCCAGAAACTTGAGTTAGATGGTGCATACAGGGTGGGGCAAAAGTAGGCTTACAGTTGTTCAGATGGAAAATAATACAGTAATTATTAAAGAATAATACAAGAATAAACTGTGTTTCATGTACTCACAACTATAAACCTACTTTTGCCCCACCCTTATAATGAGCTCTGCACATTGCCAAGTGTGTAGTAAGTGTTCAATCAATGTTAGTCATCTTTATTATTACTTGCCAACTCTAGGCAATCATTTGGCTAATTGTCCTTCCTGATTTCCTGTGGCCATTCCAGAATACCTTAGATATAGCCACCTATACAGTCATGATGATACAATTTTTACTAAATGCCACCAAAAGCTTAAAACATAGATTTAGAGTTACTTATTAAGTAATAGCGCCAGTTTCATGATATCTTCTACCCCACTGAACATTAAGAGGCAGGCAGGTATGTCTCCCATTGGTGGATTCTTTTCTCTGAATCAAATCCTGACTGGAAATGGTAGGCATTTCTAACTCAGCTGCAACACCTTTCACTTCCCAACAGACTGAACGCAATGCTGTCTGCCTGCCTCTTGGCTCAGCCATGAGGAGGTCAATTACCAAGCCACTTGGCCACTCTGCTTTTTCATTTTTCCTCCATAGGCACTCACAGGGCTCAGTGAGCATATACTGTATCCATGGCTGACAACACTGAGCCACAAAAGCATCTTCTTAAAACTGACTGTAATTCTTCCCTTAGCACGGGGGGAGGGACAGCATCACTACAGCTCCCGCAGCAGCCCCTGCACTGCTCCCCACATCCCATCAACCTCTCCTCTTTACATTAGTCTGAGGGCTGGTGACTTCTAGGTGAAAGGTCTGAAGGGGCATTGTCCCATTTCCTTGTCCCTCGCTTTGTGCTTAATGGAAAAAGTGAACTTTTAACCAAAGGCCAAGAAATCCTTTTATAAAAGCTCAATCCTGAGGAAGGACTGGCAAGTTATTCACACAATGAGTCATCTTATTTTTTAATTTATGAAAGTGAGAATTACAAATTTTATTTAATACATGTGTAGAAAGCCTAGACCAGTCTGATGACCTATATTAGGTTCAATATCTTGGTCCTTTTTTCCTCTAGGGGGCTCTGATTGTCATTGGTTCTGTATATGTGTTGTGTGGACTAAATGTTTGTGTCTCCCCCTCAAATTCATATATGACAGCCCTTCCCCTCAATGTGATGGTATTAGGAGGTAGGACCTTTGATTTAGATGAGGGTTAGATGAGTTCATGAGGATAGAGCCCCTGTGATGGAATTTGAGTCCTTATACAGAGAAGAGCCCACAGCTCTGTCTCCCTGCGTGAGGACAGCAGAAGGCAGCCGTCTATAAGCCAGGAAGAGGGCTCTCACCAGGAATCTAAGCAGCCTGCACCTGGACCTTGGACTTCCCAGCCTCCAGATCTGTGAGAAATACCTGTCTGTTGTTTAGGCCGCTGGGCTATGGTGATTTGTTAGAGCAGCCTGAGCTGATTAAGGCAATGCGCTTAATGCCTGCCTGCGTGAACATGGACCATCATGAGGCTGGGCCCTGCAGGAGTCAGGAGCAGGGTCTGGCTGAGGCATCACTCCTGAGCACCCATTTACTGCATCATTTCCCCAATAATGTCTCAGTCTTGCTCTCTCCTTGGATTTTTGGGGCACAATGGGCCTTACTTATAGCACATGGATGTCTGGGTATCCCAATTCATTCCATTGTTATCCTTAATGCAAATCAGGGCAGCAATGGAAATTTAAAATAAAAATCATGTTTGGTGTCAGTCCAAGCATCCATTAGAAATAAGATCAGGATTTATAATGAGCCTCATTGGGAGAGTAAAGTCCTGCAGCCTGCTGAAAACACCAACCCTCACCCATGTGCAACACAGAGCAGGGCAAACGGAAACAAAAACCAAGTACCTATTTTCACAGTAAATGATATTGAGGTCCATATTTACTCGAGTGACGAACATATGGCAGTCGATTCTGACTTCATTGATTGTAGGGGGAGGCAAGGCATGCGCCACGACCACAAGACCCATGATTTGGCTGGGGATGGTCCTCCCGTGGGACAGCGACACCCGCAGTCGTAGCCGACCTGTTATGTGGATCACCTGTAACAGAACAGCGAGTACAGGACACAGTCATGTTTACAGCTGGGACGTAACAGTGTTTCTTTTGAGAGAAATGCAAAATTACATCTGGCACAGCCAATGTTAGCTTGTACCTTTTGTAATCATAATAGCTGTCGAAGTGCCTTCCGTGTCCTCAAGGCAGGCGATAATAGAGAAATATTATACTCTGAGCATGTCCCAATGCAGCATTATTATTATTATGCTATGCTGTTGCTATTTTTCAGGCACTTTTTTTTTTTACATTTAGAGGAAGTTCGTAAACCAGCTAAAATGACCAGAAAGTTGAGCACTGAGCTGTGAAGGAGACATTTGCATGACCAGCCCTTGTTAATGGATGATGTCTGTTTCTCTCCAAATCCACACCGAGTGGGATTCCATGGCCAACTCCTTTCAGAAGTGTGGCTCAGCTTTCCTTCATTTGGGGTTGATATCGCAAAAGGCCAAAGACTCCCTGAATGAAAGACTCAGTGGGGATGACATGAATGCACCCCTTTGTGCACAGATATTCATAGGCAACATTGAATAACCAGTAACACTGCGATTTCCTGCCGTGCCCATACTCCTGACGAAGGGTTAGGAAGACTCCCACCAATTAGGAGGCTCCTTTTGGTCACTGATGCAGAAACAGGAAGGAGAATGTTGGGCTATGATTTGCAGTTTATTAGCCCAAATACACACCAGGTAGCCCAGGCCGCTAGAACCAAACAGAAGGCATCTCTTGAAAAAGTTCCTTTGCTTATAAACTATATGTAGAAGAGCCACGATGTTAACTTCATTAAATAATGTTTTGGGGAAACAAAATCATGAAAGGATGGAAAGTGGGAAGGATTTATGTGGCTGTGCTTTGGAATGATGGAAGTTGGGTGTGTGTGTGGAGGGGGTGAATGCTCTGTGTGTGTGTGTGTGTGTGTGTGAGTGTGTGTGTGTGTGAGTGTGTGTGCGCACGCTAGCTGTGCCCCTAGGACTCTGCCGCAGTGTGCAGTGTGGCCTTCTAGAGCCCAGTGGTGGAGGTCATCGCTACGATGCACTGGACCCGGAGCTCAGGGTAGCGGCTAACCAAGCTTCACAGTTGGCTTGCCTTTCCAAGTGCATCCCTTTCGAGATTTTCCTTTTCCCTCTTGGCCATAAGGAACCGAGGTGCAAAGCGGTCTCTGGCCTCCCAAGGAGCACTAAGATCTAGTGTCTGCTCTCCTTCCCAGGGGCTTGGCTGGTAATTCCTTTCTCATTTTGTTTTTGTTTCCCTTAAGTTATTCAGTTTCCCACAGTCAGCCACACAGCTGTCAGCCAGGGGCAGGATAAAAGCTTCCGCTGCCCTGTGAGTCCCGGCTGTTCTGCACCCTCCCTCTTCCCTGTCCCCCTTCACGTTGCACTCAGAGCCGCCCATCTGGAAACGCCAATGAGGAGGATTATTTAGGTTATTTCAGGAGCAGTTTTTCGACCACCCGCATTTGAAGTTAACTAAATTCATACTTAATGCACCTTTGCTCTAGGCTTTGGTCGGGCGAGCTACTTTATGAATACTTGAAAATGTACCTAGAGGCAAGGATGCTAACACACCATCACAGACACATTTTTTTTTTTTTGTGGCCAGACCTCATTAACTAATAAAGAAACAGCTAAAAGAAATGGGATTAACTTCACAGGAGGGGTGTCAACAGTTCCTGGTCCTCCTCCCAGCCAGGCTCCCATAGATGCTCATTTGTCATTATCTGTCTTGCACTATCAGGAACACTCAGCTTGGAAAAACACAGATCTATAAATGCGCAGGAAAACACACACCCAGAAATGATATGCTAAATAAATCCCTGCTTGGTATTCTATTTGAAAGTGATTTATAGGTGTCTGGGCTAGAAAACATTTTGGGAGACAGACAGGCCACTGGGCTGAGCTGTCTGCATGTCAGATCTCCCGGGCCTCCATCTCCAGCTTTGCCGGTGGCCATCCAGGTGTCGCTGGGGATCACAGTTGGGTCCAGTCGCATCTAGATTTGCCATTTTCTCATTTCATTACCCTGGGCGGGTCAATTCTCTGCATCTGAATTTCATTTTCTGTGAAATGGGCATAATAACTAGTCTGCAGTTATGTTACAAAAACCAAAGGAGATAATGGAGGGGAACACTCTCTAAATTGTAAAGAAGTCTGCAAATTTCACTATGATTCTATTCGCCTTTAAAAATATCAACTAGATAATAAGGATAAGAAGCAATTATTAATTTAATCTTGACCAAAAGCCTGGTAATGAATTATGAAAGTTTATGACCCTCTAAAATAATATCTGGAAGAAAATTTTGGAGAGTCTATTTTAGGTCCTTTTCCCTTCCATTTTTTTAGGTGAGGAAAGAGATTCTGGAAAGTTCATTCCCTGTGTAGAGTTACCTGACTTGGAAATGGCAAAAAAGAGCCTAAATCCGGTTTCTAGGTCTTGTGTGTCATTTTCCCTTTATCCCCGTATACATTTGATGTGCATATCCATACTGAATGGAACATGACAATTTACTGCCTTCGGTAATCTGTATATAAACCTTTAAATAGACTTCGCCTATAACCAGAAGCTCAGGTTATTTGAAAAGTCTGAGAAATAGCACAAACTAAGAAGAAGAAAAAGGAAACTAAGAAACTTACTGGTGTAGTAATTAAATAGTTGTCAAGAAATGTCGAAGAACAATCAGAGGGTGGGTTTGTTCATATGTGCATCTGGGGGTGAGGGAGGATGGGACTGAGTATGTTAGGTCACATAATTAGCTTTTTGGTCTTAAATTGATATGTTTTTCCAAATCTATTTCATGATGCCAACAGTTCCCCTCCTGCCCCATGTGACAGGTTATGTTCAAATTGTGGAAACATGTGTGACAGCATCTATCCAAACACGTAGACTGTTGTTTCACTTGGCAGTTGCGTTTAAGGCAGGAGATGCAGAGGAAGGCATCTGGGTTCCAGCCCTGGCTCTGACACCACACAGCCACGCAGCTGCGATGCTCAGAGCACTGAAATAACTTGCTTCATTCCTAGGCTGGCATAGTAGAGATTAAAACCTAGTCCCATGAAGAGGATAAGTATTCCATAAAGGTGTTCATTGTTTTCATAATAAGATCAGCAAAGGGCATTTATTTTATTTTATTTTATGTTATTTTATTTTATTTTTAAGTTTCTGAAACATATTATGTACAAAGGATATTGCTATGTGCCAGGGAATAGACCAAGATGAATCAAATGTAAACCTTTCCTCAAAGAGTTTATGGACTACAAAGTGAGGTAGACATATGTAATCACCTGTAGTCTAGCAACATTGGGAGATGACACAGTGACTGAGCGAGAGAACAGTTCTCCATCATGGTTATGTGGCAGAATCACCTGTGAAGCTTTGCTAACACGTGGATTCCCAGGCTCCCCCAGGGATTCAAGTTTGTTGGGACTGGGCTGGAGTCCAGCATTTGTTTTAAAGCTCCAAATGTGATACGTCCTACAGGAGAATAGGTGGCTAATGGGTTCGGAGTTACACCAGTGGTTCTCAATCTGCCACACAGTGGAATCACCAGGGAGTCTTAAAAGTCCCCGTGTTCAACTGTACCCAAAGCCAATTAAACAGGGACCTCTGGGGTAGAGGCCCTTTAGGTCTTATAGGGCTGCTGAGAGGATTCAATGCAAATGTATGTAAAGTTCTTATGTATATATATGGCTGATACACAACATATGCTCAACAAGTACTACTTTTATTAAGTAACAAGTAATGCTCCATAAGAAAGGTAAAGGATAAGGTCTTTGGCAATTCAGGGTAGCCAGTAATACTTTTGCCTGAATGGATCAGGAAGGATATGTGAAACTGGCATTTGAGTACATTGTTGACATAAGATATGGTCATAGAATGGTGAAAGGAGTTTTCAGATTGAGAGAAGAGCTAGAGAAAAAGAATATAAAAGGGAACGTATTGGCACAGGAGCAGTGGGTGTCAACAGGTAACGAGGCAGGGCTGGGCCCAAATGGCAGGTACAGGTAAAGCAATAGAGACTGGCCATGGGAGCTGGTGAGAAGAGCTGGCACCATGATGTTGAGCCCGTCTCCTAGGATAAGGATGATGACGACAGTGATGATGATAGACAGAATGGTAATTGGTAATACAGGAACTACCAGTGTGTGGGTATGAGCAGTGTGGAGACAAAGATTTCCCTGTGGACCTTGTGTATTTGAGCCTGGAGTGGGTGGGTGGCAGGGGGAGGGGGGTCCTAGACAACGTGTCCAGGGGATAGTTGGAAAAAGGAGCTGCATACTTAAGAAATGATAGTTGAAAGTACAATTTTGGATTCTTTTTTTTTTTCTGGAGGTGATAGTTAAAACCAGGGAATTCAGTGGAATTACTAATGAAGAAAACAGATGAGAGAATACTAAAGGCATTTCCCCTACTGTAAGTATCCGAAGCCCAAGGCAACTTATGTTTTCCTCTAAGTTAAGGTTTTCTTGCTCTATAATTACTTTTGTAAGAAATATAAACATTTCTCAAAGCTCTAAAGTCCCCTTTTTCTCCACCCACAATTCCATTCTGATATAAATGCCCCGCTTGTTGCCCAGCCCAGTGGCAACATCCCAAAGAATGGGATGGCTTCCTTATCAGGTCCAGTGAGTGAATGGACCTGATAAGGAATGTAAATGTATGTAAATGTATAAGCCCAAATACACATATCATGTGAAGAGCCATTAAAACTATACAAATAACATAGCAGCTTTAAAATGAAAGGAGTATTGTCGAGTAGAAATAACACTGAATTGGGAAACATTTGCCTTCAGTGGTTCCGGTAGCCTTGGCAAGGCCTTTGGCTGGGGCAGCGTTTCCTCAGGTACAAAGTGCAGGCAAAGGAGCAGACAATCAGACCGAGGGTTTCAGTAAGTTCTAGAGAATCCTGTGACCGAATGCTCACTAGGATGGCCCTCACTCCATGGTGGGTTGGGAGTCTGAGTACAGCTGCAAATTAATAAATGCAAAGTACACTTCCTGAATTAAACAATGGGGTTTTAATGGGTCGTCGCTGAGTTGGAGCAATGCTTTTGTTTTGGCCGATACCAGGTGAAACCTGCCTCTATGTTCTAAAGGTTCACCTTAGTCTGGTCTTAAATCTAATCTACACACATTCTTCAAAATCGATTTCTGAACTGAGGGATTCTTCGCCCCTGAGCTCAATTCTGTATCAGAACTCAATCCTCACTGAGCTTCCTTTCATTGTTCTTGCTTTATCATAAAGAGCTGAACAAAAATGCTAAAGCCCATATTTTTCTAAACTCCTCACACAGCACTGCCCAGATGCCAGCCCCAGTGAGGCAGAATGCACAGGATTTCTGAGCTGAAATTCCACCGTTTTTTTTTTTTAAATAAAAACCTCAAAATTAACATTATTCATCAGTCTCACATTAAAGAAATCATCACTGGACTTTTATTTTTCTTCTCTGTTACAAGTTGATGTGCACGAGGCTGTAAGTCCCTGTCCTCAGAGTTCAAGATGAGGGTGGGAGTGTTAACAAGCCACGTTTCTTGGACAAATGTATATTTCTCTTCCTGCCACATGCTCCTTCCAGTTGTCTGTTAGTGACAAACACTTAGATGTGTCCCACTAATATCTTCTCATGAGCAAGCCCATCACAAAGACCTTGCTAAAGCCTCCCCTCTGTCGATACTTAAAGAAGGGAAGTCCATGTTAAAAAAAAAAATGCATCTGGAAGCTACCCTCCATCTTTTAGGGGAAAAAAAATCTCAGTAATATGAAACGTTTTCTTTATCAAAAAGAAGTGCTAAGTATTATGTGCATTATTTTCCACATATAATGTAAAGGAGAGAATAGGGCTAAGCAAATAGGGGCACAAAAATGCTGCAGGCATGAAAGAACGATGGATTCCCTGCGTTTAGAGCATCTTCAGAGATTTTTCACTTGTCCTTTAAGGGAATCTAAATTTACCTTAAAAACCTCAGCTTCCTTCTGGCACTCTTCTCTTTTTTCTCTTATTCCCCAGAAGAAGTCTGCTTTAGCATACAGATCATCACATCGCTTGCTCAGGAGGGAGAGCCAGCTAATTATTTCTAAGCGATGGGGGCTTTGAGGTGGCCCATAACCTGCTGACAGATAAAGGCTTATCAAGGTCTTCTGAGCTTCGACATCTAGCCTATAGAGTAACAACTTAATCTAAACTAGCCTGAGAATATCAACCTCATGCAAATTCCTTCATGCAAATTTTTAGGGAGTGGGTTTTCTGAGATTTAGACCATATTGAGTCATAGGTTGGAGAATCTGCCTTAACAGGTCTCTCTGTTCCTGTCTGTCTGCCTCCTGCCTCCTAGGTCTTTGCACAAGGCCTAGGAAAAGAAGAGACCCGAGACCAAGTACTTGTCCACAGAGGCAAGCACGATGCAGAAGAGGGCTCACAACTGAAGAATACTATCTCCCTCTCCTTTCTGGAATCTCAGATTTTATTTCTGGAAACTAACTCTACTCTAGGGGACTTTGTCATAATTCACATTGGGACTTTAGCAGCGGGGGATTAAAAAATGACCAAAGAGGGAAAAGTTGGCTTCTAAAAGCAGAGGTGAGATTGGGGAAAGGTGAGATTCAGGGGGAAAGAGGCTTGGCAGGGAGTGTGTGACAGTGTAAACCTCTTCAAGGTGGTTATCAGCTCAGGACCACATAGGTGGTGGCAGTCTTCCTTGGAGTTGGCCCCTAAGCATTTCCTGAGGTCAGGGATCTTTAGGATCGGGGCTGGGTTGATGGGAGCAGGATTCAGCACTTATGGATAGAAGATCAGCAATAACTAGAAAGGAAAGTGTCTTAGGGTCTCAGAGGGCTCAATGCGAGGCCTGCTCTGCTAGTGGAGACGGCTGGGTGCTGGGAAGCTTCCTGGCCAAAGTTAAGGAAGAGGAACCCTGGCCAAAGCCAGTCCTTTTGGATAAAAGGACTGTACTTAGATAGTTAATTCCCAGGGACTTGTGACCTTCCATTTGGTTTGAATGCTTGGCGTGATTCCTGAAAGACTCAGGGAGCACTCCAGGAAACGGACGACCTGAGGCTGTAGGGAAGGGCATCCTGTGGACGGCAGAGGCAGGAAGAAAGCCAGGGGCTAATCTCTCTACTGCCACTGAGAGACTCAGGTCCTGCCGGAAAACAGACCCATGCCCACGCATGAATTTGGGCATTCCTCCTCCTGTAGATGAAGTCCATGCCCGCTGGCCAGTACACAGACAACTAAAAGGGCCTGGTACCTGAGGGAAAACATATTTTGTTCTTTAATAGGAGAGCTTAAAACACTTAAGGC
The DNA here is from genome assembly GCF_963259705.1 of Myotis daubentonii. NCBI lineage: Eukaryota > Metazoa > Chordata > Mammalia > Chiroptera > Vespertilionidae > Myotis > Myotis daubentonii. Next base: position 88,148,456 of record NC_081840.1, on the reverse strand, counting down.
TGATATTAGGGATTTATTTTAAACAAAAACAACTCTAGGGTTAGTGGTTCTTAAATTTGAACGTGCACAAGCATCACCTGGTGAGCTTATTGATAAGGTGGATTAGGTCCCGCCCCCTCCCGCCAATTTCAGGTTATTTAAATCGAGGCAGAGACCTGGGAATCTGCATTTCACCATTGCGAGTGCTTTGGATGCCAATATAGAGCCATCCTTGAAGTCTGCTTTAGGGGCCGGCCATATAGCCCTTCACCTACAGCGTCCTCTTTAGAGAGCTGAACGAATAGATAAAGATGACCTAGGAGTTTAGCCCAGACTGCCTCCTAAATGAGCAAAGAAAGATGAACATACATTTACATTTCACTCCGGACTGAAAGAATCCCTACCCCATAGAGCACAAGCCATTGTCTCCTTTCTTTGGAATGGAAGCTCGGGCAACAAGCCTGGCCCCTGGACTGATGTGGGATCAGGGCGTGTTTTCTGTGCACAGGGCCGCCTGGGGGGGCCGCCTGGGAGCCCTGTCAGAGCGCCTTTATTTGTGTAATGGTCTCCTTTCTCTCCGTGGCCATGCCACAGTGGCTGCACTGCAGTGCTGCAAGCCTCTTGGGGGAGGTCGAGCTCCGCCAATCCCCTCCCCCTGCCCAGCCAGCCTCTGGCTTAGCTCCTGATTAATTCAGGGGAATCCTGGGAGGTTAACCCTTAATTTGATGGCTCCAGTGAGGAGCTGAGAGATTGCTGGTAATTTATCACCCTGTTTTTGTTTTTTTGGTGTTTTTTTTTTTTTTTTAATATAGAAACATTTTCTAAGGAAAGAAATAAAAAATTATTTTTAAAACCTGCACTTAAAATACATTAGCTACAGCATTCTATTCTGACATGACTGTATCCTCCAAACATAACAATTACTTCTCATCCATCTCTGTTACCACACTTCAATACATAACATAAAAAAACAGAACCACAATTATAGCCTTAGCTTCTCAAAATGTGTCTGGACTCCATATTTGTTTCCTGTTTCCTTTGGAGAAAATAGTCTTTCCTCTACCAAAGATAAGATTTTTTTTAAAAAATTGGGATTGTTTAAATTAGAGAGATTTCCTAAACAAGATTATGTAAATGTATGGCAAAGATATAAGCCACATTTTCTCAGAGAGGGAACACCTCAAATATCATTTAATAAAACAGGACCCTGGGCCTGGGTAGAAACCCCTTGATAAATTGTTAAGGGGCAAAGCAAGAAGGCTGAACTATACACATCTAATCCAATTTCGCTTGATTCCGTTACTTTATTAAAGTCTCCTAGAGAAGGACAGAGACCACTGTACCTCTGTGGAGGGCAACTTTTCATTCCTCTATCACTCATTGGGGAGGGGGGTGTCACCCTCAGGGTCCCAGAGGCCCCTTGTGGTTTAGGGTCACTGTCTTGAGGGTAAAGAGGAAGTTCTTAACATAACAGACTACAGTTGTATCTCCTGACACGATTTAAAAAAGAATTTAGAACCAATCCCATGTGCCAGGTAAGGAATAGAAACTGGCTCCCTACTCCCATCTCAACTCCCAGAAATACTACAGCATATTATCTATACTAATAAAAGAGTAATGTGCTAATTAGACTGGGAGACCTTCTGGAGACCTTCCGGTCATCCTTCCAGACAAAGCTGGGGGCTTGGCTGGCCTGCAAACCACCCCCAAACTGCCCTCAGCCCCTTGCCCAGGCCGGCCACACCCCCAGCGGGGATCCCCACCCTGAAGGGTGTGTGGCCGGCCGGCAAACCACCCCAGCCCCTCACCCAGGCTGGCACCATCCCCAGTGAGGACCCCTACCCCGATGGGGGTGTGGCCGGCCTGCAAACTGCCCCAGGCCCCTCACCCAGGCCTGCCCTGCCCTCCAAGGGGAACCCCCACCCTGATCTGGGACCCCCTTGAGGGCAGACCAGCCAGCCCCCACTTGTGCACCAAGCCTCTATACTAATAAAAGGGTAATATGCTAATTAGACTGGGAGACCTTCCTGGGAGACCTTCCAGACATCCTTCTGGACAAAGCCATGGTGGCGGGGCCAAGGCACAGGCAGTTAGGGGTGATCAGGCCAGGAGGGGAGGATAGTTGGGAGTGATCAGGCTGGTGGGGGGGGGGCAGTTGGTGAGCAGGCGGCAGTGGGGGGCAGTTGGGGGTGATCAGGCTGGCAAGGGGGAGCAATTGGGAGTGAGAAGGCCGGCAGGGGGGCAGTGGGGGCGAGCAGGCCAGCAGGCAGAGTGGTTAGTGGTGATCAGGCAGGTAGGCAGGTGAGTGGTTAGGAGCCAGGGGTCCCAGATTGCAAGAGGGATCCCAGATTGGAGAGGGTGCAGGATGGGCTGAGGGACAGCCTCCCCACCCTCCCAGACCCCGTGGATGAATTTCATGCACCAGGCCACTAGTATATAATAAAAGGGTAATATGCAAATTGACCCTAACACTGGTTGCTATGAGTGCACTGACCATCAGGGAGCAGACGCTCAATGCAGGAGCTGCCCCTGGTGGTCAGTGTGCTCCCACAGAGGGAGCATAGCTCAGCATGGCTGGCCAGCACAGCAGCAGTGGCAGGAGACTCTCCTGCCTCCGCAGCAGCGCTAAGGATGTCTGACTAATGGCTTAGGCCCACTCTCCGAGGTGAGCGGGCCTAAGCCATCAGTTGGACAATTCCCGAGGGCTCCCAAACTGCAAGAAGGCACAGGCCAGGCTGAGGGACCCCTTGAGTGCATGGATTTTCATGCACAGGCCTCTAGTATTATGTATTTTCTTCAGAACCCATGAGCTCTTATTAGGAAAGATATAATACAAATCAAATAGTTTCCATTCTTTATCCTTGCTTATCACAGTTGTTGAGTGTGTGTTTTACTTAAACTCTTTAGTTTAACAACTAGTATTGCTGGTCTCCTGAGCCTTTGTTTCTCATGTGTGAGAGAATTATACAGAGACTCTCGAAACTGCAACACAGGCCCGACGACAGCTGTGTGCCAGAGATGGAGGGCTTCTCACATTCTCACATGAACACGGCCATTCCAGAGAGCGCTCTGCGGTCCCGAGACACACTGAGGCAGCCTTCCTCCCCTCAACCCCCAACCTGGAGGTCTGCAGGAGAGTAAGTGATTGCATGTCGATAACAAAGGAAACCTAGAGGAACATCTCCTGGGCGTGGGAGTCAGCTACCCCTCCTCCTTAGTTGCAGAGGATGCGTTAAAGACAATTATCCATGAAGATGGGAAAAACCTTGGTCCTTGTAGAAGCACAACTCTGCTGTCTCAGGAGCCGAAGGATTTTTTAAAGCAGCTATCCCCTTAAAGGGGAAACACACAAATATTAGCAATCGTGTTTCTGATAAACAATTTTAAAGCAAACAGATGGGTCATAGATATTTTGAAAAAAATTAAAGCCTCATTATTCCCCATATTTAGACATAAAACTTCTTTAAAAATCAAAACTAAAAACGATCCCTTCCCAGGAGGCTGCAGTATGTGTCTGGGACTCTTACAGTAAGGGCAGACACAGAGTTCTCTTGACTCAGGCCCTTTCGACCCAAAACTGTGCATGAAACGAGGAACAGACTAGAAGCCGCGCTTGCTCAGTGTTCCTGGCACACTCGGGCAACGCATTTCCGTGTTGGACTTCAAGGACCTCCTTGCTCTGCATTGATTTCCTCATCGGGGAAGTGCGTGGGCCTAGCTGTGCGGCCTGGGAGACCTTTCCTTTGCGTGGTGTCTATTAAATCCGATATTTGAACATGAAGCCCTGACCCATCATCAAAGCCCTAAGCTCTGTAACCTTCCGTCTCTCTTATCTTGGTTTCCATTCTTTGCGAGGCCCGGATGTTACGTGTTTAGCATTGATTAGCACAGGATATTTTTGTGAATGTTTCTTAACCTGTAGCTAGCATTTTATAAGGCTGCTTAATGCAATCCTAAATTTCGTCCTTAATGAGAGTCATTTCTAATAATGGCGTGCCTCTCAAAACGTCTCACATTTTATGGAGTGAATTAATCCACACCTGTACCAAGACCTCTTTGTGTTCAGCATCCCAGAAAGACCGCCTGCACAGCTGGAGGGTCCTGCAGACTCTCTCGTGCGGCCCTCCATTACAGATGTGCGGACGGGCCAGTGCCCGTAGAACAGGCAGAAAAGGGAGGCCTCCTCATCTTCGCCAGTCCCTTTGCTACTGTTCAGGAGTGCATTGCAGGGGACATATGTATTCCCTTTCACTGCCCTCTTTTGTTTTCCCAAATGTGTTTATATCTTTCTGTATAAATGACTCAATCAAACTTCAGATTTTAACCTTCAAAAGACCCCAAGGCACTGACATGGATTATTATCCACTCAGCATATGCAATTCAAAACACTCATATGACTTTTGTGCGTGTCACCAGCTCATTTGCTGCATTTGGTTGCTTCAGCCATGATTAGAGATAGTCATTTACAGTCACACATTTGGAAACTCTTTAACAAGCTTCTAGCAGTTTCCTTTCCAAAGCTGTTCAACTAGATGAGGGTGTGGCCTCCGCACTGATTCTCCCTGCTCCTCGTCTGTCTTTATCAGGATTTCCATTTTGTAGACAGGCTTTTAAAAAAGAGAAAAGAAAAGAGAAAACAACCCAAAGATGCACAATCCGGAGCCTGTAAGTCATCATTTCAGGAAGACTGACTAAGAAATTAAAATTGAAGCCACCGCACTGTAACCTGAAAGTTCCCTAAAAGAGAGAGAGAAAAAAATCCCCTCCCTCTTTTTATTTTCAAGAATACTTTTTGAAGTAATCGGCACAAAGACTGTTCTAGCGCAGATTGCTGCAAGTGTGCTCTTGGCAAGAACATCACAAGCGCTAGAAGAACTTTAATATGCTCAAGGAGCCAAATACAAACTGACACCAGGAACTCAAGTGTGGGAACAAACGGGGGAGAAAGAGAGCATCTCAATTTAATACAGACCCACATACAAAGGGACCAATTTCTGCGCTTCATGGTTTAGCATACAATGCAGCTGTCCTCGGCGTGAATATAGAGTAGTTATACATAAGAAATTAGAATTATCAATTCGAGGGAATTTCTCAAGAGCCCTGTGGATATGTAATACTGCAACTATAATGCCTAAGAAAGCAGACATAATGCATTAAATGAGATCAGGTTGGGATCTGTCTGGAAAGAAGGAGGGTTTATACTTGAAGAAGTGTCTCTTTGATTTGACCTCTCAAGCAGACCCTCGGCAGGGAAACTCAAAATAAATAGCTTTACCTCTTCTGTAGCCTCGCTTCCCAGGTCTTTAAAATATGAGTTTGAATCATGTAACACAAGGAGGAAAATCATTTTAGAAGTGTCTGCTATGTGGCAGGAAATGGGAAGAACTTGTAGACTTTTGCACTCTGCAAGATATGGGGAGACTATTCAATTATCTTTATTCCGTCGTATAGAAGAACGGAAACCATTTTTAAAGAATATTTCCTTCCTCAAGTCATTGTCTTCTTTGGGAAGGATTTTATGGTAAGTCCTTCAAGGATTTGGAGATTTTCTGCATCTTCCCCCATCCACACTTCAAATGTATCCCTGATTGTGACCAACACTTACCGTCCCCTCAAACTAAAAAGACTGCTCCTTTCACAGTCGCGCTAAGGAAGATTTCTCCTGCAATCCCCTGGAGTTCAAATGTGCCATACTTTTTTTCCCCCTTGGGTAACTGTTTGAAGTCCCCTTTAAAAATAATGCCTTGAGGATATTTTTCCCTAATGCCATTTAAAGAAGCTTGAAAGCATATGGCCCTTGAAGTGCACAGGGTTCTAATGAAGTAATCACAACACCGCGCAGATGCGGACGTCCACCAGGAGCTCTCACACCCAACCCAGATCAGTCTTTAGGAGGAAGTAAAATTCTGCAGAAACGCCTTTCCTCCATCTGCCAGCGAAAAGGCTTAGTGAGCCAGTGCGCTAACGTGGTGACTTCCAACCTTTGAAGGATGGGAGGTGGTGGAAAGGTTGTGTCAGGATCAGAACTGTCAGTGGCAAAGCAAATCAATCCAGTAGCTTGTAAGGCAACAGAAGACAAATATTCCTCTGTTGTGCCGTCTCAAGTCAAAGTGTAGGAGGAGAAAATAAAGTTTCTTTATAGAGTTCTATTTGATGTCGTCCCAACTAGCTCTCCCATTACCTTGGGTGATTCTCCACACAGCCAGCAAAGACTAAATAAAACAAAGACATGGGATATTAATGCACTTTCCCCGGAACTGGGACGAGCAGGCTGCTCTCCTGCCGTTTCGCAATGGATTCTCTAAATCCATCACAATTAAAATCACACTTCTTCAGGCGCAACCTCATTAGTGCTGAAATATCACGTCTTGTGCTATTTTGGGGAGGGGATTTTAGCAAAACAAGTAATGATTCTCTTGATTATTGGAGTGACTTGTGCTATCATGACTGCCAAGTAAGAGTGCGACTGTTTAAGTGAACTGGCATCAGCACCTGGCTTTTTTACTCCTACTTTGGTTTGGGCAGACATAACTCCTGAATGAAAAGCCGCAGGCAGTCTGGGCAGACTTCCCACCCCCCCAAACCACCCCCCACAACATCTCCTTTTCCATGACACTTCTGAAGGGAGCGGTGAGGTGAGCAGTAGACTGGCAGGTGTGTGAACTGGCAGATGTGCGAATTACTCAGATTTAGAGGCAGGTGTCTTACTCTTTCCTGGTTTCTACCTGGTCAGATAATGCTTTTCAAATGTTCCTGCAACATTTTGTGTACCCCATCTGAATGACATGATTTCATTCATTTGACAAGTATTACTGAGATTAATATACAGGGTGTCCCCTCAAAATGTACAGACATTTTAACAGCTGATTTCTATTACATTTTAAAAATGAAATGTATTTTAATAATTATTCAGAGTGTATGTACATTTTTTGGGGGGGGACACCCTCTATTGCCAGGCACTGACCTAGGCTCTGGGGATACAGTGGTGAAAAGGATCGACAAAGGTGGAGAGATGAGTCTGATACATATTTCTTGCTGTGGTAAGGGGCTGCTCTGGGGGCCTGAGTGGAAGCAGGAAGGCCAAGTAGGAGGCTCCTGCCGAGGCCAGGTCGGGGAGATAGTGGTAGCTCAGGAGGAAATGGTGGGAGGCAGCTGCGTTGTGGATCCACTTTGAGGTAGAGCTGATAGAGTTTGCTGATGTATCAAATGTGGGGTATGAGGTGACGAGTGGTCTCTAAGGTTTTGGCCCGAGCCCTGGGGTAGAGGATGCTGACACTGAGGTGGTAAGGGCTGGTGGATGGCAAAAGGTTTTGAGAGGAGGGTTTTGTTTTGGTTACATTAAGATTGAAAGATTGTCAACATTCAGGTAAAGAGTCAGTAGGGCATAGAAGTTTAAATGTACTTCATTAGTTTCATTTTTTCATACTTTATTCAGAAATCTTCTATCTGCTAAAATACAGTTTCAGAAATTTTACACATATGTTATGGTAAATGCCATTGGTTAAATGGGGAAATTAGTGATGTGCATGCTTCAGTCCTGGTTTTTTTAGTCCATGTCTAAGAGGACAATGGGGTTATTTTCTGATAAAACACACTGTTCAGTTAGGACTAATGACCAGCATAGCAGGCCAGATAAACAGCAGTAATAACGATCCACATTATGAAGCCTATGCAACCTGCAGAGACAAATTCTATTCTTCATATACTTCCATTAGACATCATTTCCATCTGTCTTTTCACAATCCAGGCGAGGAGGTTAAATCCATGTATCCCAGGTCACATTCAGCCCCCGATATGAAAGTGTAGACAGCACCATGTTGAAGAAGGTTCAATCTGGATGTTCTAAGAAGGTAAGCACTATGTCTCGCCCCTGCCACTCCCACTTCACCTGGTCTCTGGAAAACAGAATCTGAGTTCATGATCAGGGGGAAGGAAGGCAGCGTGTAGAGGTCCCTCCTGGCAGAACCCTGGCAAACATTTAGCAAATGTTGGCCCACTTTGCAAAGGCTTCCCTTTCAAAATCACTCCTGCACACGTTCACAAAGCAATGACCTTCTCCTAGTAGCTACTAGAGGACTGCTGTTTATGTTTGATTTCCTTAATCCCGCTAAAGCAGCGAAGAAGGCTTAGCTGGTAATTTATTTATAAGAAATTATAATAAGGCTTCAGCAATTTGAATGCTGGGCAAAAAGAGGGAGGGAGGTCGAACAGAGGCAGGGTATCCGAACTTAGAAGTGAGCATTGTGACAGTCTTTTGGTTTATCTACCCTTGGAATCAATTTTGTCATTTTTAATTGACCGATTTTCCCTTGTTTGCTTAACATTTATTAATTGATTGTTATGCTCATGCAATTAATTCAAAAGCTGGCAAGTTTAACACAGAGAAATTAATTTTCTTTTACCAACATGCCACTTAAAATACATTTTTGGAAGCCTGGGTCACCAGGAAATTACCTTCAAATTAATCAACAAGGAAATTAGATGGTAGTGTCCCTTGATATCTGTCAATCCAAAAGATGTCGGCTTCTTCCTTTTGTTTGATTGGGCTTTTTCCGTTGAGTAAGGAATTAAGAAACACACAAAAATCCTGGATAGTAACTAAAACTACCCTGCATCTTAGCAGGCAGGGAGAGGGAAGCAGTTTCTTTGTTTAAATATGCAATGTTTAAATGAATTTTCGTTCCCACTGAGAGAGATTTGTAGAAAAGAGGTACATTTTATGAGAACATGAAAATTAAGCTCATTACCTTCTTTCCTAAGCAGCTCTTTTGCCATTTTTCCTGTATTTCCCCCTATATGAAACCTTGCTAGGTGCCACCACTCTGCCAGGCCCTGTGGAGGCAAACCTGTCAGGCCCTAAACTAGACCTGAAAATGGAAAGGGCAGGGCAGCGCTGGGGAGAACTGTCCTGATGAGGCCCAGCGGTGCTCATGGAGGAAGCAGCATTTGAGCTGAATTTTTATAGATGAGTAGAACTTAATTGGCATTTAGGTCAAAGAACTATTATAAGTAAAAGCACAGAGACACAAAACTGCCTTTTTGTGTTTCGGACTGGAGAGGAGTACAGAGACCAGAGTAGAGTAGGTGGGGAAATGCTGGGGCAGGTGCAAGGGGGCTGGGCTGTGGCACGCTCTGATGCTGTACCAAGGAACGGTGACTTTATTTTATAGACAAAGGGGGAGCCGCTGAAGACTTCTCAAGAAAATATTATATGACTTGACCTGATTTTTAGGAAGAAAATTCTGAGAGCATTCATTCATCATTCACTCTCTCATTCATTCATTTGATCAATGTTTGATTAACTTTTACCAGGCACTGCTCTGTGCCAGTCACTGGGGCTATCACTATTACTAAGCAGCTCACAGTCCACCTCTCTATACCTAATGTGATCAGGGCTCTAACAAGAACGTGAATAAAAGGAATGGCCAGCAGCCTGTCAGATGAGGGTAAAGAATGAACGTTGGTAAGGCTAGTGTTCTGCTAGTTAGTCAGTCTTGAATCTCGAACTGCTCTTTATTTTTAATAACCCTTCCATCAACTTCATCAGAGGTTAAAGTTAGAATTATTGAGTGTGTCACTTCTCTTGGACTCATCTTCGATCCTCTGCCTCTCACTTCCCAGAGCCAGTCAATCATCAAGGCTTGTGAATGCTTCCTTGAGCACGTCTCGTTATAGCCATTCTGTGTGCCATGAGGCTAACATAGACTATTGAAATCTTACATCCGGACAACTTGGTGGGCAGCTTCCTACCTGGTCTCTCTTATTTTTTCCTCTCTGGTTTATCCTGCAGATTCATCTTCCTAAAGTGTCTTTAACTTAGGAAAACAGACCATTAGTGATGATTCCCATCATATGCAACTTTGGAGCAATGACATGGCCTCTCTGAGCCTCCATTTCCCATGTGTCAAGTGGGCACGCTCACCCTTGCCATCTCTGTCTTACAGAATTGCTGAAAAAAACAAATGAGGCAGTGCATTTAAAAATACCTTGAAAATGTCTAGCGCCATGTCGACATATGAAATATTATTATTGTTAATCTTATTAGTCAATAACCTTGATTGGCCAAAACCGGTTTGGCTCAGTGGATAGAGCGTCGGCCTGTGGACTGAAGGGTTCCAGGTTCGATTCCGGTCAAGGGCATGTACCTGGGTTGTGGGCACATCCCCGGTAGGAGATGTGCGGGAGTCAGCTGATCGATGTTTCTCTCTCATCGATGTTTCTCTCTCATCGATGTTTCTGACTCTCTATCTCTCTCCCTTCCTCTCTGTAAAAAATCAATAAAATATATTTTTTAAAAAAATAACCTTGATTGATTCTGGACTAAAATTGAGACCAACTAGACCATTTAGCTTTCATAAAAGTCTTGTGACAATTTAGTCCCAACCTCATCTTGTATAGTTTCCCTCCCTAAACTAAAAGCTTTGCATACCACCCACTGCATCTGCCTTGTGTTTACCTTCTCCATACCTTTGCTCACACCACCTCTCAGGCCAGGAATCCCTTCCTTGTCCCCCTCCATCAGTGAAAATAATATCCAGTTTCAAGATCTATGTCAAAACCCTTTTTTGCTCTTTGGCCTCTCTAGCCCCAAACTGTCCTCATCCCTTGGAACTCATACTGTTGTTCCTGCCACCCAGTCAGCACTAGGTATGTCCCATTATAGGTTGTTCTCTCACTGTCTCTGTCTCTTTCTCCTTAAAGGCACAGAGTGTGTCTTTCATTTCTGTGTGTACCTCACAGGACACAGAACATGGGAGGCACCCACTGATGGAGTGACTGCTTGGACACGCTATCCATCGGCAGCATGGGAGCTCATCGTGTCTTTAGCTTATTTCTTTTGATTCTAACAAAGCCTCTAAGATAGGCAGAGCAGGTATTAATGTACCGGTTCTATAAATCAGGAACTGGGGGCTAAGAGAGATGAAATGTTTGGTTATGAGTGCACAGCTATAATGTAGTTCTGATGTTCCTTCAAGTTCAGTGCTCTTTTTCCCCACCGCCCTGCATCCCACCACTCTCTGTCCCTGTTTTGATCCATCTGAGCTTCTAAAACTGTTCAGTTCTCTCTGATGCTTCAGAAACCTTTCAAAATAAATTGCTTTAGAAAGTACATGTTGGTAAGATTCTTCTTGGGGGTTAGTTACTCCCTGAATACAACTGCATACTCAAGATGTCACCCTATTAGAACTACAGAAAATGTCCAGGGAGTTTGGCTCATCATTGCCCTGGAGAGAATACACTTACCATTTCACTTTAAAGAACTTAAAGTTTCTACATTACTAATTACTGAGTCTGGTAACTGATTGCTTTATTTCAATACAAAGATATATATATATATATATATATATATATATATATATATATATATCAATAAATAATACAAAACCAACTTGACAATAAACTAATAAAAACACTAGACAACTGCCCTAACCGGTTTGGCTCAGTGGATAGAGTGTTGGCCTGTGGACTGAAGGGTCCCAGGTTCGATTCTGGTCAAGGGCATATACCTTGGTTGCAGGCACATCCTCAGTAGGGAGTGTGCAGGAGACAGCTGAGTTGATGTTTCTCTCTCATCAATGTTTCTAACTCTCTATCCCTCTCCCTTTCTCTCTGTAAAAAATCAATAAGATATAAAAACAAAACAAAACAAAACAAAAACACTAGACAACTAATTTTAGAATTAACCAAAGTGAGCAACAATGACAAAGTCCTACGAGTTTCCTCATGCCCACAGGTCCCTGATCAGGTCGTTGACCATGGATTCAGGGCCACTCCCCATCCTTTCTCCTGAGGAAACCCTGCTGAGGGGATAGAGTCATGGTGGGAACTCCAGATACATTCCTCTTCTTATTTTAGGAATATACTTTGTGCTCCTTTGCCCTCTTCAGAAATAAAATGGATAACCTGAAGGCTTCTATTAAAATTTTTTTCTCACAAAAACACATATATCAAGCGCAGAAATAAAGTGGGGGAAAGATACATTCCTAGTAATAAACATAGGCTAAGGTAATATTTTCTGAAATGCTAAAATCCTAGATTTTACAGTTATAATCCAATAAAGATACTATTAGGTATTAACAGAGACTTAGAGTTTACAAAACATTTTCACTCATTTCACACTAACCTCATAATAACTTTATGATATTTCAGAAGAGGCACTATTATTCCCTTTCAGCAGACTTAGGGAGATAACATGAGTTCCCTGAGGTCAAATACATACCAAATGGCAAACCCAGGGCTCACGCCTTCATCTGCTGATTTTAAGGCCAGGGCTCTGAACAATCTTCCGAGTCACCAAATGTGCCTCTAACATGACTATTTTTTATATTAGTCATTACATATACAAAAGCCACTGATAACTGTCTATATTAAAGATGACTTTCTGCTTTTAATAATTGACAGATGAGTTTTACTAATTTCTGTTTGGTAGCTCTATTGGGTTAAGATAATTAACATCACATAACGGATTGCTGTAGAGTTTAGATTCCAATGATATGTGTGAATCAACTTCTGTACACATAGTTTAATTCCTCAATTAATGGTTAATTTTTATACAACTCACCAAAATGACCCTGTGGTAGTCTTAACAAGTCATAAATATGTCTACTGAATTGTCTAGTTATCTTGAAGAGACAAATAACTATGCTCTCTCTATCAACAGCCCCATTTTTATATCTCCTCTATGACCCATTGATGGTACTCCAAGTAGCTCTGAAAGTTCACTAGCATTCAGTCCTCTTAGTAATTCCAATTTTCTAAATGATGTGTTCAAATTCCAGCATGACCACAGGAAATAACAGATTGAACCACATTAGAAGTAGCCCCAGTGTGGTGGCATCCTGCAGTACCATCAGCCAGAGTTTAGAAACAAGCCTTTCTCCATGGATGGGGCTAAAACAATTCACATTTTCCAAAACTCATTGTTACCCCCTAGACATTTCTAAAGAAAGGATTTAAGGCAGACTATTGCAGCTCTTTACATTGTGATACCTTTTGCCTTCTCTTTTACTCTGTGCCCAGAGAGTCATTGAAGAAGATGCCGGGAAGGGTAACTGATGGCGAGATTCAATGATGCTAATAGTAACAATTGACACCTACAGGAAGAGGCTTTTGTCAGGTGTACTTGGGAGCTGGAAATGTCCACTAGGGCCTGGTACCCTGCTTGTGCTGTCCAGTACCCACCCCCATATTTGGCTCTGGGCTTCTCCACTTGGCTAACTTTGGGGGCCCACATATAAAGGTTTGCCCTGTTCTTTCTGGATTTCTTACATAAGACATCTCATGGCAGTTATTAATAGCCCAATGAAAAATGGATATATTTAAAGAGGCCCCAAGTAGTCCATGCTGTCAGCCCTACCTCACAATAGCCAAACACCACATCTACGGACCTTTCAGCTCTTCGACTCTGATTCTTAAGATGGGAAGGGAGCCTGGTCAGTGTGGTTGAGCATTGGCCCATGAACCAGGAGGTCACAGTTCATTTCCAGTCAGGTCAAGGCACATGCCCCGGTTGTGGACTTGATCCCCAGTGAGGCACATGCAGGAGGCAGCTGATCGATGTTTCTCTCTCATCAATGTTTCTATCTCTCTATCCCTCTCTCTAAAATCAATATATATATATTTTAAAGGGAAAGGGAAATAATCTTAAAACATTTGTGGTATTTATTCATGGGGACAAATGGACAGTGAGGATGCTTTGATGGATTAATGGTTTGTGCCTCTGAATTTCTGAAAATTCAGTGCGATGGGTATAGGGACACAGACCCCAGGACTGGCACAAAATATTGCCTGCCCATGTTCCATTGAAGCTGTGACCCCCCTCCGCCCATGCTATCACATTCTGGGCCTGACTCCAGCCTACTGTCCCTCCAACACTTACCCCTTCCCTGCTCCTAAGCATTCCATGAAAATGAGGCCAGAGCCCTGGCCGGTTTGGCTCAGTGGATAGAGCGTCAGTCTGTGGACTCAAGGGTCCCGGGTTCGATTCCGGTCAAGGGCATGTACCTTGGTTGCAGGCACATCCCCAGTGGCGGGTGTGCGGGAGGCAGCTGATCGATGTTTCTCTCTCACTGATGTTTCTAACTCTCTATCTCTCTCCCTTCCTCTACGTAAAAAAATCAATAAAAAATATATTTTAAAAAAATGAAGTCAGAGCGGGGAGGGAGCTGGGCAAGGCTAAAACAAGTACTTCCTTGCCCTCCCTAGTAAGTGAACTGTGTCTTTAATGTCATATTTTACATACTCCTGTCAGACCTCTGGCTGCCCAAAGTTTCTCTGCTCTGCTCTAGCACTGGTGGTATGCGTGACCCCCACTCACACTCTGCTATTTCCTGAGTGCCAGTTTTAAAGAATATTACAAAAAACCCAAGCCCCTAATATGAGATGGCGCTGCTTTCCTGCAACACTGATTACTACTGCCTCGGCTTCTGTCATTTACCTCTTTTTTTTTCTCCAGCTACCACCTTAGCGGGGGTCGCAGGGCATCTCTCTTTCTCCTGCTGTTCATCTCATTGGCTACCCTAGTTTGTTAACAGGCTCAGTAATCAACTCCGGGATAACTGACTTGCCTCTTTATGGAAGTCTGGGAGCCTCTTCTGGGCTGAGGTCACCCAGTCCCAGGCAATGGCCCGAGGGGGGCTGAGCTTCAGGAAGGGCTAGCTTTGCCCTAGGAAAAGCGAGCTCCAGATTTTGTTGCTCCTGTAGCATGGCCTTCTGCCCACACTTTAGGTAAGAAGAAAAGTATAAAAATGATGAGAGGGAACACATCTGGAAAGAAAAGGCTCAGGGGAAAACACACACTTCCTTTCCCAAGAAGCATTCTCCTTGTGTCTGCCCGTCACAGTTGCTGGAGTCATAGCAAGGAGCCTGTGTATTTTTCTGGGCATCTATTTTCCTGCTTTGTAGGGTGCTGACTGCATAACCTGATAAAAGCTGTGACTAAAGGAACCCGCCAATGTGTATTTTCACAGCCACATGGGTATTGGCTACTTCTGTTTCTCCTCCTCCGCTTCCCCTCTTTGCCTCTGGAAGGTTCATTACTTACAGTTACTGCAGAATCAATCTGAACTGGCCAAAATCAGTGCTGGAATTTATAGCATAATAAATGCCCACTGCACAAATGCAGTTACACATGAAAAGCTTGGAAATGTTCTTTTGAGCGACCCTTCCGCGTTGCCGGGTGTACTGTTTTTTATCCATTTAACAGAATCACCTTAAGCAGATTTTGAGAAGCATAATCCTGACAGCTACAGAGCAGATTTTCCCTGAGGCAGGTATTGTTGCAGGAAAACAATATTATTGATAACAATCTTAGCATATTGGAACTTGGAAGGGAAGCTAAATATACCTTTTCAATTCTTCACACCAATCCTTTAGAGCTCCATTTTCTTAACCTCACAATGCATTTCACTTTCTCTTTGAATTTTTATTTTTATAAAAGTGTTTTAACACTTCTCCAGGCACACTAATGAACTGCTCTCTAAGAAGAAGCAGCCGTACCAAAGTTGGCTTTGAGAGGCAGGCAGAATTTGAAGTGCACTCAAAAGATAATGCACAGATTGGGGTACCAATGATTTTCTATTTTAAAAGTCTGCAAGTTATAAGATTACATCAGTATCTGGCCCATTTCTCTTGCTAAGTGCCCATATTATGGGTGAATCCTGTTTTACAGCATTCTGAGATGAGAGAGTTGAACTTGAGCGTGAAACACTGAAAAAAAAAATATCAGAAAGACAGATGGTAGGCCGTCCTCCCCAAAACTCAATTTCATATTATGCATGTGATTGCTAATAGGCAAGCACTAAAAAACAATTTTCCTTGACGGAGAAGAGCTGATAAATTGTCAACATAAAGTTAGACTGTGGTTGCTCCAGCGATCGAATGCTCGTCTGTGAGTTTGGTCCCATCAAAGTCGGCTTCTTACAACCATATCAAAATTTATGAATGCATATGTCTATAAAGTGACTGAAAACAACCCATAATGCATGTTTGTTTATTGTGCATGAGCTCTGTGTTGCTTTAGTGCATGCAGAGAAACCCAACACACAGCCAGGCCCATTTATGTCCAGTTCTCTTTTTTTAGCTTCTGTATCTGATAGTGAAAAAAGTTCTCTTTTTTTAGCTTCTGTATCTGATAGTGAAAAAGTCCAGAGCCAACTGGGGATCTGATTCCCTTGCATCTGGAGAGCTGACTTAAACAAAAAGACCTACCCTTCAGTGGCTCTTGCATGGTTAGGAAGTGTGCAGGGTTACACTAGCTGTGTGATGATAGAAGTAGATGCATTTGAGAGCAATTGAGAACATCGATTATTCTAAGAAGAAAAAAAGATGTTTGGGGAAGAAAACTAAACAAAATCAAGCAGATAAAAAGCAGCCCCGCTAGTGATCTGCAACACAAAGCACCAAAGTTTCACGCTATCTTTGATAAATGCAGACTATGCAAAAATAGGGAAAAAGAGATTTTCTTCTTTTTATTTGTTAAAAGTTTATTTTTAAAAAAGTAAGCATTCAATTCAGGGATATAAATTTATATTTTCTTGGGAGAGGGACAGATAAAGGGTGAAAATTTGTTCATTTTGAAAATCCAGTAGCTATATTCTGTATTTTATTTTTAAAAATCACTTAAAATATTGAATATTTGCAAATTTATAACTCAGATTTTATGCCATTGGTTACTGCTCATTTGACAACAGTTCTTTAATTGCAAGTGAATTGTAACTGATGTGACATGCTCAAGTCTTATTGGAACAAAGGGACTGTGTGCTCAGATAACAATTTTTATAAAGGCTGCAACCGTTAGTAGAAGGGCTGAATAACCAATTAGAATTAGAAGTAAAATGAGTTGAAGAACAAGTAATTTTTTTTAATGAGAAAAAGGTCATCATCCTTAAAGCCAGGAGGTTTACTAAATGGTCAATCTAAGGAAAACCTTAGGCTGCCTGAAATGTAAGCTTCGCTTACATTGTTCCAAATACCCAGATGTGCCTGAGAATTCAGCTACCTCACAGTGTACAGAGCACTGTTAGGGCTTGGGTGACTGAGATCTGTGTGATGCTTCCCATTTCTGATTCATTTCACAATCTAAGTTTTTAATGCATAACGCCTTTAGTTTTTTTCTTGAGTGACTGGCTCTAGGAAAATCATATTCCTTCTTTCAGAATGTCTATTTATACCAGCAACTAAGATTCAGGGGGAAAAAGAAATCCCTGTACTCATGTAGGCCAGAATAGTGAAAGGAAAAATAAATTGAGAAAAATTCCAAAAGGAATTATCCAATGACTTACTTAAATCCACTTACTTATTCCCTTACACTACAGGCTACGAACAACCTTCTTGGTCTCCTTGTTAGAAAGCAGTACGTTTTTTCTTACAGTAAACGCCAGAAGTTTTGTCAGAATGTAGCAGTCCCAATCTTCACCCTGTTACCCTGCAAGCTGACCGCCCATTGGGCTGGCACTGCACTGGATGAGGACTCCTGCTCCGTCTGCATTTGCGTAGTCAGATTAGATGTCTTCACCCCCGAGTCCCTTCAGGAACAGATTCCTTTCTGCTCAATGCACTTGACGCCTTCATCTCTGTGCTGATACTGTTTCCTCTGCGTAGCATTTCCTTCCCTCATGTCTGGCTAAAACGATGCCCTCTGTGAGAGCCTCTCCTCTTCCACCAGCGTTATTCACTCCATCCTATGGCTCCTGAGACATATATCCTTTAAAGCACACGTCACAGTGTCTCACAGTCATTACGTTGTGTGCCTGCCTAAGTCTAGACTCTGTTCTCTGGACCAAGGACTTTGTTTTATCCATCTTTGTCTTCCTAGTGCCCAGTAGAGTGTGTAATACACAACAGTACACAATCAGTATTGACTGCATGATTGAGTGAAATCAATTCCTAAATACTCTGAACAAAAGGTGATGCTGAAGCTTGAAAGTTATAGATGATTCTGGGTCACACTGGACTTTTTTTTTTTCTTTTGATTTCCAGTTTATTATGATCTGATAAAACTTGTTTTTGAAAAGGTTTCCATTATGTAGATGCAAAGCTTTGGCGGGAAAGCAGGATCCGAAACTCTAGTTGGGATCATTAAAGTTAGTTATTTCACATCAGTCTGGAAGGAACTGAAATAGATAAGCTCTAGGGTCAGCATATGCCTTGCTCAGCCTTTTCTTCAAAGGCATGGGGAGTAATAAAGCTTTCCATTTTATCTTCAGTGAAATAATACTGCTGAAATATCACCTCATTTTTGATGTCAGTGATGATTTCTCCTTTCCTCCATGATGTCAAAAGGGAATTATTATTATTATTAGAATGACAGATTACTGATGCTGTAGAAGAAGAGGAGTAGCTGACATCATTATAACCAAACATTGTTGGATGCCCTTCTTGTTTGAGCCTCACTGCTCAGTGCTTTGAACAGAGTCACTCTGCGATATCACAGCTGCATAAAAATACTCTGAGCGGGCAGGAAATCAACAGCAGGTGCCTGTGAATTTTCACTAGCAGAGCACCGTCCTTTTAAATGTTTTTGGATTGGATGGCAGGATAAGGAGGTAAGATTTATGGATGCAGGAGGGAAAGGATTCTTTGGGGCCAAAACGTGTCTTCAGCTCTTGCGGGACACCTTCACTGCTGCTTTCTGTCAGGGTAAAACCGCGGTCTGAGGAGAAAGATGGGACAAGGGAACCCTCTGGGTTTGGCATCTTGCCAGTCCCCGGTGGGACAGTGACAATATGATCTGTTGGTTCTGGGCTCTACTCTCTTTTCACCTACTGACTGGCTTGCTGTCAATCCATGTTGACTTGTGGGTTATAAATTCTCTGTGACTGACCTACGGGGCTCCCTGTGTGCCTGAGAACTGGAGGTGTGAGGCATTGTCCCTTTTGTGTTCCACAGGGTTCATCCATAGAACTTAACAGTTCAAGAGTAAGAATGTTTTACATTCCATGATACCTCTCTTTGAGCAGTTTGACAATTATAATATTGTTAATTCCACTCATAAGTTTAAAGAACATTTGTCCAGGACTCAACTGCCTGAAGGGCTCTTCCAGGCAGATTATAAACTGTAGTTCCCTTCAAATGGAAATTTATAACCATTTCTGACTTACAAAGTGTTCACCAGTAAGCCAACTGCAAAAAAATTAAAGGGGAAGACTGATAAGCTTAATAAGAACATGATGTTGTATGTTTGTGGCATAAAAAGAGGAATGAGTACATATTGTGTTAAAGTGAGTAATTTGTCACTGTCCATGGAATTAAGCAACAGAGTATTAACTCTCAAATCAGCATTTTACTTTTATCTTTAATTTGGGATCTGGATTGATTTCTCAGATTCTAATCTATCCATTGTCTCTACATAGGACATGGTACGAAAGTTCACCGAGTCCTCCCTGAGAATTATAGAATCCCCAGACCTCTTCTGCTTTGGGGCAATGATTTGGTTAAATGTTCCCGTTAATATTTCAGTTTCTCAAACCAGCACTGGCGAGAGGCCATGGGCAGCTGTGGGGAGCCTTCACCGGGACCCCCTGGCAGGCTTTAGCCTCTGTCTACCCAAGAGTCAGAGGCTGCTCCTGATGAGGCAGATCCTCCATTTCATTCCAGCCAGCATACCCCAAAGAGGCTTTCACCATATGTAGAGAGTGGAGCTGCAGAGGATGTAATTTCAGATGTCAGATGACTAAGAACACTGAAATAAGGTCCTATTGTATACAGAAGGTCCTCAAATAACTTTTCATGCAGCATAGTTTTGTTATAATGTTGTTTCATTATAATGTTGATGATGTTGATGATAAGACATAGGAACTTGTTTATATCAATTAGCTGATGACAAAACCGGTGTCATTATACATCTTTCAGTTAAAGCCACTGCTGAATCTACTGATGATGTTAAGTAAGGACTTACTGTACTTTGTTTGTATCAATGAAACAGAAGCCTCAAATCACCAGGCTGCTTGTCCAGTGTTGCAGAGCAAGTAAGAAGCAGTGTGCTGGCAACAGCGTGGGATTTCTGGGTCCCTCACCAGGTGTGCCCCTATGAAGCCACTCTGATTTCATGACTTCTCAAGGAGTCATGGGTTTGAAGGACATTTGACAAAGGTCTATTGAGGACTAGTGAATGTATTCAGAACCACCAAGTACTAAGCAAGTGACTCTTGATTGTGCGTCCAGAGTTCTAACAACTAGAACTGGGGCAAGTGGGATACAAGTTCAATACATGATGATTTATAAAACTGTATATGATAGTACAAGAAATGTCATAGCATATGTCAACTATTAGTGCAGCCTTTTTTAAAAGGAAAAAGAAGGAAACTTCAACTTATCTTACTAGCAATAGGGCCTGGTACAAAAGCCCTGGTGAAAGGGAAGTATGGAAGTATAAATACTGCTACCAGTCTAATAATAACTTACATGGATTGTTTCTGTACATCATTGCCAACAACGAGTAGAAAGTGATGTTTCCAACATGGCAACACAGGGAGATCCATATCCCACTTGTAGTTCAGATCAAACACAACGAAGCGTATGTGCGTGCGCGCGCGCGCACACACACACACACACACACACACAGAGTCAAGGCAGCAGTCCAAAGCCTCTCCCTTGAATATTACTACAGAGTGTTGAGAATTGCTTATACAGATGACTTTTGTTTAAATAAGAGTCTTATTGTAACTCAAAGCACACTTTGCAATGAGGCCTTTAGTTTGATGGTGGATAGAGATGGGAAAGATGTGGTGACTTCCTTGGCCCTGGGAGTCTCTACATGAGGCATATGAACTCCTGAATCCTGGCTCCTTTCCCTTACACTGGAGTGTCCTGTAGTGCCTCTGAGATACAGTTGGGTTCATGCCGCAGTGGTAGTTTGCTAGGGCCTTGTGGGTTAGAGGGTCCTAGGAACCCTATTTACTCCAGAGATCAGCAACATCAAATTGGCCCTGCCCTTCCTTCACTTCTTGCATTAAAGGGCAATATTAGTCTTGCCATGACGCTAAATCAATTCCAAAGAAAATCACTTGGTATGTGCTCCTTTTATTGAAGGGACAAATGATGTATTTCAATCATATTTTCTCTCTTATAATCAAATCAATATCCAGGACACTTATGCAAAGAGAAATTTCCCAGAAATAAATGCATTTTCTATATTCGGAATAAATCATTTATTATTCTAAACACATATAACTTCCAGGAGATAATCTGAAATATTACTGACGATTTACTAATTCCCATAGTTACAGGTGCATATGCAGAGGTGTAGAAGTTAAGGTTGTGGATTGCCTAGATTAACCTTTATCAACCTCACAACACAAGTTCCATAAACCTGAAACTTCACATATGAACATATATTTCAAGCTCATTGTGTGCCAGGCATTACGGTAGTACTTTACCTGCATTATCTCAATTTATTTCACAATAGCCTTATGAAGGAGGTCCTACTGGTACTCCCACTCTACAGGGGAAGAAATATGTGCTTATTTCAAGTCAGAGCCAGGAATGGCAGGACCAAGTCCACATCGTTGGCTGTGTGACATCACAGCCTGTGTGCTTAATCACTCTCTAGTAAAGTGGCTTTAGGTAATGAGGGTCAAAGAGGGCAATGTATCTGGCAGCCCTTGAAATCTGTAAATAGTTAAGGAACTGTTACTTCAGATCACTGGATCAAGAGATTATTTTAGGGAAACAGAAATGGTGCACCTTCGCCGCTGTTAGGCATCTCCGAACATTAAAGAGCGCTGGGCCTGGAAAAGGGATGAACTGTACTTGAGCTTATTTGTTAGTGCTTAACTCTGTTTATTTGTCTTTTAAAACTCTTTTTAATAGGCCAAAGTCTCATAATAGAAAGATTTTATCTTAAAATCTACCAGACTGAGAACATACTTACAGAGACATTAATGACAGGCTTGAAGGGCATTTGTTAGTGAAGAAATTATATACAGAAAGAGTTGTTAATTTTTGCACCAATGATGTCATTTTAAAAGAGATAATCACTTCCATTATTTTTAGTTACCAAAGACTAATAAACTCAACCTGAAAAGCTCTAGCATTGTTCAGGGACAGGATGCTGTTACTTCTCCTACCTTCTTTCTAAAATCTGTAGAATGAGAAATGAAGTACCTGTCAGTTAGCAAGATACTTGGGTTGCATTTATTGACACACTTACAATTTACAGATGCTTTACAGAATGGCTAGTGATTATGCCTCCAGTTGGTAAAATAGCTAGCAATTAGTCCCGGCAGAAACCACACATCCCAGGGTAGAACTACTGTCATGCCTTGGAAATGGGAAATGAATTCTCTAAGATCAGAAACAATGTCAGTTGTATTTGAAATGACACTGGAAACCACGTTGTAATAGACAATTGTACAGGGGTGAATAGGGACTAAAGTGCGATAATAGGATTTAAAAAATTTGATTTCATTGGTTCTTGCCTCTATTTGCATTTTTCATCACAATAACCTTTGCCTGTAAGTTCTACCCTGGGAAATTTTTTCCTCTTTAGTTTATTCTAGGTGTCTGGATTGATTAAAAGTCAATAAATGCACAGTCTTAGAAAACCTGAATGGGTTGACAGAATTTTTGGTTTCTCTGTAAAGTCATCTATTGATTGGACAAGACAGTTGCATTGTGCACAGCGTGGAACACTGTGGTCATCACTTCAAGACAACACACAGCCGAGGCAAAGACTTCAGGAGAAGAACTGATATGGCCAACACCTGGAACAGCTCTGGATCTCAGAGAGGAAGAAACACCCAGGGGGCATCTAGCCTGTCCATACTTGTCTAGGAGGAGAAGAGCTCCTAATTGATAAGGTTAAGGTTCATACGAAATTATATGAAAGTGATTCATTAAAATGGAGAAGAGATGCTTAGCTGAGTCTGTGTCACCTCATTTGATCCCCAGGAAAACTCTGTGGGTGATGTAAAGCTAATAGCTTCATTTTACCAGTGAGAAAACTGAGGCGTGGAGACAGGGTGGGGGATGGGAGGAGATGAAAATAAAAAAGTGCATCTGCATGGTGCCATGTTGGTTAGGATTTTTCGAGATGGAAGTGTGGCAGAAGGCATTTTAGGACAAGAAAACAGCATGGTCAAAGGCATAGCAGTATGAATATGCAAACTTATTTCAGGAAAGATGGTTGGATGGATTTTCCTAGAACATCGGTATTAACAGTTTCAGGAAAGAATGATGGAGATGGTGGTAAAAAAGGTGGCCTAGAGCCAGATTCTTGAATACATGACACTACGAACCATTGATGATTTAGCAGCAGAGGAGTAAATGATTGCTAGGGCTTTGTGAAGATATTCCAGAAGCAGCATGCAGGATAGAATGGAGAAGTAAAATTTTCTGGGAGGTAATTTGGTAATTTCTCACAACAGATCCAGAAAAAGACCCCCCACTAAACTGGAGGAATGTAAATAGAAGCAGGTGGATTCAACCAATTCTGACAGCACATTAAAGGGGCAGGTGGTCAAGAGGGAGGGGTTGATATTGTGTATTTCATTAAATAATTAAACCAAGAACTAAAATTCCAGATTGTTGAAATAGTAAATAATAATTCTCTTTTAGATTGCTATCTTGAAACTTGTCAATACACACATTCAGTCAAGAATACGTTTGCCTACGAGAAACCTTCAACTTTAAATTTTGCTCAGCTGTGATTTTGACATTGGGAATCCTAGTGATTCAATTCTGTTGCACACCTAAGCGAACAGGAAAAAAAAGAGGACTATGCACCACTGAAAATAACAGATGCAATTTTAAATATTAGGTTTAAAATGTGATGTCTTTTGCAACAGGACCTCACTGTGTATTCACACTTACATGCATAAATGGGAGAGAGAAGTGAGAAAGGAAAGGGCTACTGTGATATTGGTGAAATATGTTCTGGAAGACGTACTTTGTTTTTTCTTTTTAAATAAATATCAAGATATCATATTAGATCATCTCATCACCTGAAATCATTGGAAACATTTCAAGGGTTCAGGAACTTTCTGATGCAAAATGAATTTACCTTGAAAGAGGCTTGACAAATTTCATCAAATCTTTAAAGGCATCTATGACATCCAAAATAAAACAAATCACTGTTAAAATTATGAAAGTGCCTCACTCCACAGAACAGATACGACCATGAATTTTAAAAAGTGAACAAGAGGATTTTCTAATTTAAAAGGCACTTATGTTTGTGCTTAGAGAAGGCAACTAGAGATAATTAGCACTCTCTAATTTTTTGCTTTTGTTACTTCATGTTCAGATATAGTCTTAAAGTTAAGGCATATCTGCAGTCTTAATAAACTAGTGAATCTACACATTATTTTCTCTTTTACTTATACTTTATGACTCTTGTAAGGAGGCTGGATAGATTTCAGAAATCATTTAGTTCAACACTTGGCTATAGGCAAATCCACATCCAAATCATCTCAGGTGGGGGATTATTTATTTGTCAGCATCTGGAGGTCCCCCATGCCCTCTAGGAACCTGTTCAGATGTGTCATAGCAGGAATCCTCGCTACTGGAAGATATTTGTCTTTGCAGAGAGTTCAGAGACATTCTCAGCATTACATGAATATGATGGCGCTTTTCTCTCTTCCTCTGTGATTCCCAGTCCAGGACGCTCTCCCAGGCCATAAGAGTTAGGACATCACAATGTGGTTGGGTAAGTACTGCAGAAACAACAGTGGTGCTGGCAGGCATTTAAGAACAGATTGGAAAGCTGACAGACCCATGCCAAAGGAAACCATCCTCCAAAGATAGGGACTAAGGATACGACCTAATTAGTCTTCACTTCCCTAATTTCCCTGATTACAGATCTCCTTTTACCCTCTGTGCTACACCTGGTAACTTCCCCGAGAAATAGACCCATCAAGAAGGCAGAATATTGATGCAGTGCAATTTACAGGAGAGCTGTGCTATGCTCAGATATGTGGCCAACAATGAGACCTAAACAACAAGGAAGCCCCTGAGGCATAAAAAGCAGCCGGTCCAGATAACAGTGCTACTGTGGACTTAAAACAAATGAAGAGAGAGACACTGAATGTGAGCTCAGAGTTGGGGAACTTCATCAGAGAGAGGGCAAGGTTCCTGAGGACCGAGGCATGGAAGCAGCAGCCGAGGATACTCTACCTAGATGAGCAGATCCAGATGGCACTTCCTTAGCTAGAATTCTTGGTCATGGGCACCTGAGTGGGATTTATAGTCCCTGTAAAGGAAGGCAGATCCCTGCAAATCTGTGTAAACCGGTGCTGTGGAGATGCTGAGCCACAAAAGGCAGGTCTTAAACAGGCCACAGGTTTGTTTGTTTTTTTGATGCCTATGGTTTCTTCTAGGACTTTTATGGTTTCATGTCATATCTTTAAGTGTTTTATTCATTTTGAGTTTTCTCTTTTGTATGGTGTAAGTTGGTGGTCCAGTTTTATTTTTTTTGCATATACTTGTCCAATTTTCCCAACACCATTTATTGAAGAGACTGTCTCTGCTACAATTTATGCTCTTGCTTCCTTTGTCAAATATTAATTGAGCATAGTGGTTTGGGTCAATTTCTGGGTTCTTTATTCTGTTCTAATGATCTACATGCCTGTTCTTGTGCCAGTACCAGGCTGTTTTGAGTACAGTGGCTTTGTAGTGTAACTTGATATTTGGTATTGTGATTCCTCCAACATTGTTTTTCTTTCTCAAGATTGCGGCAGCTATTTGCCTTCCTAGCAATATCTTTACTGATACATCTCCTAGGAAAATGGAAACTAAAGAGAAAATAAACCAATGGGACTACATAAAATAAAAAGCTTCTGCACAGCAAAAGAAACCATCATCAAAATAACAAGAGAGCCCACTACATGGGAGAACATATTTGCCAATGACACATCTGATAAGGTGTAATCTCCAAAATATATAAGGAACTCATACAATTTAATGAAAGGAAGACAAACAGTCCAATTAAAAAATGGGCAAAGGACCAAGACACTTCTCCAAAGAGGACATACAGAAAGCAAAGAGACATAACAAATGTTCAAAGTCCCTAATCATTTGAGATATGCAAATCAAAACGACAGTGAGATATCACCTCACACCTGTCGGGAGTGTTATCATCAACAAATCAACCAATGACAAGTGCTGATGAGGATATGGAGAAAAGGGAACCTTCGTACACTGCTGGTAGGAATGCAGACTGGTGCAGCCACTGTGGAAAACAGTATGGAAGTTCCTCAAAAAAAAAAAAATGGAACTCCCATTTGACACAGTGATCCCACTTCTAGGAATATAACCTAAGAAACCTGAAACACTCATCAGAAAGGATATATGCACCCCTATGTTCTTAGCAGCTCAATTTACAATAGCTAAGATTTGGAAACAGCCTAAGTGCCCATCCGCAGATGAGTGGATAAAAAAAACGGTGGTACATCTACACAATGGAATACTATGCAGCTGTAAAGAAGAACTCTTACCATTTGCAACAGTATGGATGGACCTGGAGAATATTATGCTGAGTGAAATAAGCCAGTCAGAGAAAGATAAGAATCACATGATCTCACTCATATGTGGACTCTAATGAACCAAATAAACTGATGGTCAAAAATAGTCATAGAAGCATGAACAGACTGTTGAACCTCAGAGGGAAGGCAGGGGAGGGTGGATGGGAAAAGATCAACCTATATGCATATATGCATAACCCATGGACACGGACAATGAGGTGGTGAGGGCCTGGGGTGGGGGAGATGGGAGCAGGCTGGAAGAGGTTAAAGGGGGGAAAAAGGAGGACCTATGTAATACTTTCAACAATAAAGATAAAAAAAATACTTTAATTTTCATGTGTTGAGATCCTGCTCATGCTGAGCCCTTCTTTGGACTAGATCTGTTAAGTTGTGAAGCAGAGGGGTGAAGAGGACAAATTCTGGAGCCTAATTACCTGGATTAATCCTGACTCCACAGTAGCTATTGAACCTGTTGAAGCCTCAGTTTCATCACCTAAAAAATGGGTATAATAATGCCTGGGACAGAGAAAGTCTTCAATGTGCAGATTAGCTAAAATAAGCATAAAATGTTTGGTATGTTTGGTATAGTGTCTGCCACAGAGTCAATAAGTGGTACTTTTGTAACAATTATTACGATCGGTGACAATGACACTAAAGAAAGAGTGGCAGATAAAATGATGGAGAAAGTCAGAAACGTCCATGTGCTGAGGTTACAGGAAAAAATAGAGAGAAATATAATGACCTGCACTGAGCAAGGCTTAACATCTTGGATCTTTAACTAAGGGAAAAGAAAGAAGCACGCAATGGTAGTAAATTAGGAATATGGAGAAATTATCATCGTTGTTTCTTTTTATTTGTGTTTATTGTGTGGTGGTAGGGTGATTACCAGTTTTATTTGAATCTTTTATAAGCTGTTAGATTTATTTACTGAGAATGAACAGATAAATAGGGATGTTATTCAGCTGTGCCGTGTCATGGGCTCTCACAGCCAGCTCTTCCGCTAACTTTCAGACAAGGTTAATTAACGAGGGAAGTTCACCGTGGAGGGAGGAGGGGGAGCGCTGGGTCTGCTGGATGATTCATCTTATGGTGGTGGTGGTGGGAGGTGATGAATCTCCTCTTGTTAGTGGTTTGAGGGAGAGGTTAGGCATTGGAGGGAAACTTTTATGATACCTTGAGAAAGATGTACTGACAGAGTTATGTCACAGGAGTGTGATCACTTTAACATATATGATTGGATGGAAATGGGAATGGAATTGGATGGAATGGGATGGAATTGGATGGAAATGGAAATCCTTTCCAGTCCTAGACATCCACGATTTTACTTTTTAATATTTTGTTTCTCAAAGGCCCCTTCCTACAGCAAGGTGTCTTCCATCCTAAACCCAAGGAACTCCAGAAACTCTTCTTCCTTATGTTTTCATCATGTTCCCTTCTTATTCACCACTCACAGGTGACATGTCACCTGCTCAGGGAGACCTTCTGTGACCCCCCTAACTAATGTGGGGCCCCCACCAGCCATGCCCTCACATTACCTTGCTTCACTGTCTGTGTAATAGTATAGCCTAATGGTTGAGTACATGGGTTTTGAGCCAGAATCCCAGAGTTCAAAACCTAGTTCTGTCCCTTCAACCTGTGACCTTGAGATATGCAATTGACCTCTTCTGCCTTAGTTCCTTCATCTGTAAAATGAAAACAATGGACTATTTTCTTCTAGGATTTTGGCGGGGCTAATACACGTACCCAGTACCATGCCCCACACCTTGCCATGTGCATAAATGTTAGCTGCTGTTATTTTAGTCCTCATCGCTTTCTGAAACCACCTTCTTAATTTATTCCCTTCTCATCATCTTGTCATTGTCTGTCTCCCCCGGTTGGAATGCAATGCCATGGAAGCAGAGACTTTTTAATGTTAGTACTGCGTTTCCAGGATCTAGAAGAGGCTTCATAGTAGGAGCTCAGTAAATATTTGTTGAATGAATGAATGAATGTTGTGTTAATATTTAAGATGTTAGTTTGCCCAATTTCAGCTCATGTTACTGAGGTTCCCCTATAGCAAAACAAACAGAACCCAAGCTATTTGGTTTCTTGCCTAGATTGAAACTCATACTACTTTCCCATGTTATTTTTTTACCCAGACATCCCACATTTTTGCAGATCCAAAATTATACAGAGCTTTTACATCTCTAGTTTGTCATGTGGGTGTTATACATTCTTTCAGAATATTAAATTAATGGCATTGAATTACACTAAATATTCCTTTTTCAAATTATACCTCTCCTGTCCCACCTTCTTCACTCCTGGGATATGTCCCCTACAAACCAGTAAAAACCACTAAAGACGAAGAACAAATGCTGACAGACAGACAGTAATCCTTGAAAAGAAGCCCTACAGCTCCTGAAAGCTGGACACAAAGAATATATCTTTTTTGCATTCAGATGACAATAATCATTAAACCCATATTTTACCAATAGAAACCAAACTGGCTAATGCTACACAGTAATAACTAATAAATGTATTGTGTTCAGCAAGGTAGGAAAATACAAAACGATCCTAAGGATAGAGCCTGGTTTGTTTTCCTCCAACATATCTCGTTGTAACGGGGTCTGTAGGGAAAGCAGCAGCAGGTGGCCGCTCAGGCCCTCTCCTTCACTCTGACCCTGTTAAAAGCTATGGCTGCTCCGACCCTGCCTTTTAGACGAGTCAGCTCAGGTTCGGGTGGTGCACGGAAGGGCCGATTCCCAACCTGCTGTCTTTTTTTCTCTGAAGAATTCCTGTCAAATACAGTGCCTGACTCTGACTTTTATGCAGAGTCTTGATGACTTGTATCAGGTTTTTAAGGCCTGATAATACAGACTGTTACCCTCGCTGACGGGGGTCACCCTAAAGAGCTTAGCTGTCAAAAACCCTACACTCTGAAATAGGGAAAGGTTGTGGGGGCCACATTCATAGTACAGTCTACTTCTGTTTATCCTCCACATGTAATAAATATTGTTTGAGAGGTTGGTTAGTGTGATATGATTCACATTGCCAAAGGCATTTCATAAGTTTCATAGGTCTTAATTTATGTCGCTATAGTAACTAAAATGATATAATAATGCAGATTACAGCTCTAGACTTGGTCTTCATTGTTGTGAGGAACATATAACCTGTATACTGAGTATTCTATGTGCTAAGGTATATGATTTCTGATGTCCAACCTGATTTTCGTATTTACATGTATGAATTTCAGTGGCCAGTCTGAAATATTAAAATGGACAGTCTTTCTCTCAAGAGAAAGGGAGACTTTGAAGAGTTAAGTGGGAGAAGTGGAATTCTGATAAGCAGCAATTACAAAATTCTCATCTTAAGGACTGATATATATTTGGCTCACCTTCTCCGACAAAGTGAATTTCTAACATGTGCTGAGTCCCTTGGTGCGTTATTCACAAGTGCTTTAAGAAAAGGCCTGATATTAAGGCATTTGGTGTAGCAGTAATGTCTGAAGTGAGTCTAAGTCAGCGGTTCTCAACCTGTGGGTCACGACCCCTTTGGCGGTCGAACGACCCTTTCACAGGGGTCGCCTAAGACCATCCTGCATACCAGATATTTACATTACGATTCATAACAGTAGCAACATTACAGTTATGAAGTAGCAACAAAAATAACTTTATGGTTGGGTCACAACATGAGGAACTGTATTTAAAGGGCCAGAAGGCTGAGAACCACTGGCCTAACGTGTAATGAAGCCCTTCCTTGAGACAGGAAGATAGCTAAGAGCCCTGTGGGTTGCTCAAGATCACATGTATCAATTATACGGACCCAACGCAGTTGGGAAACTCAATACAAATGATCCAGGATTGACCTAAGACAAAGCTAGTTCCACTTCCGGAGCCCAGCTTACCTTATATCCTGATGATTTGATGTGCACGCCGCGTTTGGTCAGAGTAGATTTCATTCGGATGAAAAAGGAACGCTCAAGGGTGTTGTCAGTGGTTAGCAGACTGGGACTGGTTGACTCCACTGAGGAATACAAAGACATACACAGGATTTAGATCTCTGCACAGCCCCTCACCGCTACTGCTCAGGTGCAGTCCTTGAGTTCACTAAAAAGAAATGCCTGATAGGTGCTAAGAGCCCAGTAATCAAGTTACCTCATTTAGAAAATGTTTACTTTGCAGAAAATAAAAAAGAAAAATTAATTTATCCAAAGTAACTTCATTCCAGTTTCTAGCAAGAGTTTTTTGGGCCTTTTAATTCCCAGCAGCTCCCTAAGTGAGGTCTGATAGCAACTAAGCAGTGACAGCACATCTGGAGGGTTGGCCCGTGTGCATGGAGAGAACTGTCATGAAAAAGAAAGACTCCCCAGACTGACGGGATCAAATAAGACTCAGGCAGAGCTGCTTCCGAGGAAGGGTAAGGATGGCTTGCTCCTTGTTCTCCCTGAGAATCCTGTCTTGTATCATTGACCTCCTGGGGCGTTCTGAGAACCACAGAACCATCAAGTGCCCTTACGTTCTTGAGTTGGTTTTCTTCACTGTGGGGAGCAGGAAGCATGAAAACTTCTCAACTGACTGAAGACAGAGGGCCGAGAGTGGGATGTACAGACAGAAACAAGCACCAGCTCCTCACAATCCCAACTTTCCATTCGCATCGCTAACGGCAGCCTGTCCCCTGCCCTCCCCCGAATAGGAAACAGTCTCTGGGTTCCCGCTTCCCTGCTTCTGGGATGGGAAAATAACAGTGTCCTCCCTTAGTAAGACACTCTTTCCTTTTACATATTTTTAGACTAAGTACAATGCATTTTTACTTATGAAACTTAAAATGGTAGTTTGCCGTCTTGCTGATCTAAAAAATGCCTTTATTCATAAGACTGGAAGGCAACATAAGACTATTTTCTTTAAAGTCAAGCTTCTAAGGTATCATATAAATTTGTTTTTCCTGCAAAAAAATAATTTTGGGCTGTTTAAGCCCAATAAATACTCTCATTTTATTCCTCTAAAATAGTGCTTTTAAAGTTTTTCTTATTCTAAAACAAAAAAAAGTTGCAACAACAAATAGTATTTCTTTTGAGCAGCCCTTAATCTGATATTCTCAAAGTACAATATCAAAATAGCACTAATATTCTCTGGATGGGGGTAAAGATTTAAGAGTTAAATATATAGTTTATGAAAACAAAGGAAAATAGCCAAAAACTGTAAAATTTTATATTATATAACATATTCCATATTTCTAAGGCAAAGACATCTCTATTTTTTTATATTAAACATTGTGCTCAGACGAAAGAAGAATGAGAGCTACTGTAATAAGAAAAAGCTTGCTATATGTGGTCTGTGGCCTTCCTGTATCATTCCTGTCTTAATGTGACTATATTTTCCTATATTTATGGCATTTCTATTCTGGGTGATGGAACCACCGACAAGTGTCCTTTTCTTATGTCCCTCTCTTAAGATTTTCTTTCTTTTTTTTTTGTTTTAGAGAGAATGGATCTGATGTCATTTTAAATGTACAGCTTTTTATCACTCGAGGGAAAAGCAGAGCCATGTTATATTTAGTACTTTCATTTCTTCTGATTAAATATGAATTACTATGAAATTTTTCTCATCATCTAACACGCCATAATACGCCAACAGCTTTTTAATACACTATATAAGCACAAACTTCTGCTCTAAGAGTTTAATTTACCCCTCTAATCCAATCACATCAACCTTATTTCTCTTATCAGAGATTCCCATTTTGAATTAAATGAGCTCATTAGTTTTAATCAAAAGCAGAGAGATCAAAACTTAAACGTAAATGCTTTAGATCAGAACTGTCAGTCAGCCGTGCAGTTCTATTTTACTAAAACACAAGATCAGAGACCCTTAGAACCAATTTTTTTTCTCGTAAGGGATGCCGAGAGCTTGAGGATGTTATATCCTTTTTTTTTTCCTCCCAAGGACAGATTATACATTTAAGGTTAGACTTAATTTATAGCAGTTTTTCATCCTGGTGGAAATGGAAAACTATGCCAATCTACTGTTGTCCCTTTCACATTTATTGGCCCTGGTCCTCAGGGACTTGAACTAACGTGCTGCCATCAGAATCCACACCGCAAACTCGGCCTTAAAAATTCAGCTCTGTTCAGCAAGATCGTGTTTGCAATAGCTGAGGACAAATGGAACTTCCCAGAGAAGTGAAATATGGTCAGGGCTAGGCTTCTGGATACCCTACCCCAGTAAAGAAGGAGCCATCTACCTGTAGAAGAGTGAGCAATTTAGGCACCATTAGAAATTGTTATTGTGCTCAGTGTGGGGCTGCACAGCAAACACTTTAGAGACCACAGCACGGGTACTTCCCACTGAACGGGGATGTGAGACACCAGCTTCGCATGAGCTCTGGAGGTGGAACATTGTGTGCCCCGAATGAGGCAGTGGACACAGCACCCCCGTGTGTTACAACAGTAATGGTCTAGTAATTGTCTAAACATACAGGGCTGCGTTAATTCAACCCATGACAGCTGGTGTGCAGTTGTCAAAGTCAAAGTCAGGTTTTGCCCCATGGAAGATGAGATTTAAAATCTAAGCTGGCCCTCAAGCTTTATTTTAAGAGTGTGGAGGGATGGCGTTAAGGAGAAGGGTTTGATTCCTGATGAAGATTTCTCTTTTAATCCCATATGACTGTCTGCTTCTGAGAAGGGGCAGAGGTCATGAGCCACACTGTCCCTATCAAAGGAGCATGTGACAAACGCTTTCGGCACCCACACCACGGCCATGTTTGCTCAGGGCCAGCCAGTGCGCTATGGCCATCTCAGCTCCAACAATGGTGTCTGTCCTGTACACAGACAGAGGGGAGGCGTCCGAAGTGCCTCAGGTGAGAAGCACCAGGTTCACAAAGGTTCTGCTTGGGACAGAGCCAAGGCAGCATGGCCCTGATGGGTGATAGGACTGCGGCACTCAACAGAGAAGGGGTGTGTGTGTACGCGCCTGTGTGTGCATACATGTATGTGTGTGTTGGGGGGAGTGTGAAGAGAGGGTGGAGTAATGAGAAACGTATCCTTAGGACTGGAGCTACATAAAGACAGTGGGAACAAGTCTATGTCAAAGAAGCATTTTAGAGAGCTTTTTAGGAATCAACGACTTTTCTGTGAACTCACTGAGGCAGGCCGTGATAGCTGCATGCTCCGACAAGAAATCTGGGATTCAGAGACATTACATCTGCTGCCTGAGACACAGGAGAAATTTATGGATAAAACTGGATTAAGTGGTCAAAGCTTAGATGTGGCCAGTTATGACCAATGAATGATAAACAAGGAGCTAAAAAACAAAAACAAAAATAAGACGCATGCAACTCAAAGCTAGATAAAGAAATATACTCTCTTTGGCTGAATGTCAAGGGCCTCAACTTTTCAATAAATCTAAATTATCTCAGCTCTTGAAATGTCACTTTTTGCATATTTTGTAAAATTTACAGAACAATTTACAGCAAAAGTTATAATAATTTTTATGCTGGCAAATGCCACCATAATGTGAAACGTTGTCTGTGTTATTCCACATCTGCTTATGATTCCCTAACTGGTTTTGGAGTTGCTGCTTCCTTATCATTACGTAGGGGCAGGAGGTGGCGGAGGGTAGGAAGGACGGGTGGCTGAGGACCATCTAGTTCTCACCGGCCAGTCCTGGGCCAGGTCCATCTGGACACCTACAGTATTCTCCCCAGGGTCTCTGCCGGTGAAGGAGATCAAAGCATACAGAGGGCCTTCCTTTTCAGTCACTCCAAGTGTTAGTGTAATTCTAAACGTCAGAACCCTCCAACTGCCACCAAATCCTGATGTATGAGGGAGAAAGAACATTTAAAAATGTTAAGTTTTGAGAAAACGTTGTTACTCTTCCATTGTGAACAAAGTATTTTTCCTTTTAAAGAAGTGGAGTTGTGGGGTAAGGCATTAAGAGCCGGAACTACTCAGATAATCTGCTACTGGGTTCCTGACCTGTAGAAACTATGTAAGATGGCTTTGTTGTTTTTAAGCTGTCAATATTTGGGGTAATTTGTTTTGCAACAGTAGATAACTAATATAACATCCACGTGGGAACTCTTTGGAAAAATCATCGCCTTGATTTGATATGTGACAACCATGTATGTGTGTACAACTCACGTGACAGAAGGAATGCACTGCCCGATCTGTCAGTACCTGGAGAACCCACATGTGCAGGGAAAGCTGCCTGCAATGCTGACTGTTGTAAGCAGGGCCTGTGTTCTCTAAGGTAAATGCTTAATCGATGTTTTAAAATGTGCAGTTAGCAAGAGATACCATCGACAGTGTCATCTACAAGATTGTGAGATCCTGAAAAGCGGGCCTGGTGTCTTTTTGTCTTTTGTGTCTATTCTCTGCTCTTCGCCAGCCTCCCTCATCTCCCCAAGTGCCCAGGATTGTGCTTTACATAAGCAGGCACTCAGTCCGTGTGTAGAATAAAGGAGCAGGCAGATGCTTTCTTTTAAGAGGAATTATTTTCTTTTATACCAAACATCCATCTCTCTCTCTCTCTCTCTCTCTCTCTCTCTCTCTCTCTCTCTCTCTCTCTCTCTCTCTCTCTCTCTCTTCTCTCATCTCTATCTCTTTTGGGGGCGGGGAGAGGGAATCATTGTGTCTTCTCCTGTACTCATCTCTAAGGAAGCGTTTTCTGCAAAGTGTTATTTTTAGAGTGATAGGCCAGTGGGTTTGGTTGTTGAAAGAGGATTGGCCCGATTTCCCCCAGAATCAGAGGATTCTTTGTTCTCTGTCTTCTGAGGGTTGATTTTCGTCCCACTGGCCTGTCCTCTACCACGTGGCAGGGCAACTTTGAAGGGGGTCGCGGCTCTTAGGAGCCTGGCCTGGATCCTGCGGCCCCGGTGGCGAGGCGGTGTCCACCATCTTCCGTGGACACAGGGGGACCACGCCTTGGGTGTCATACACATGAAGTTCCAGCCGTTCCGCTCTGGCTCAGCAATCAGCGTCTCTCTGCTCCCGAGCTTTCTCTGGGACGCCATGAAAAAGCCACATTTATTTAGTCTCATTAGGGCTGATCCCCATTCCCACTCAGCTGCCAGCCTCAGCTTTGTTTAAAAACGTGTGAATCATTAACTGAAACTCTGGCGCATAGGTGTGAAAATAATTGTGGTTCAACAGTGATGCAATAAACTTCTTTCAAAGTAACATAAAAAATAATCCGTCAAGAAAGATCTGCCAACCCATGCCACCTGTCAGCGCCAGCTCCCTGGCAGTATCCACCTGCCTCGGATGGAATCATAATGCGTCCTGTCGCCTCTCAGGTCCCCGCACCTCCCCTCGCAGGGGTTGCTGCTCGGTGCGGCTGTCCCCGGCGGGAGAGGGGCGCGTGCAGTGGCCGCCCGCTGCGCCACAGTTGGTGTTTGGATGTACCACGCTGGGGAAATATACACAGTGTCAGAGTCAAGCTGTTACCCGTGGGTGTTTCTGTACACAACTCCCAAGCAACAGGAAAGTTCAAGGGGGAAACCCAGGCATTGAGAAGGTAGCCTTTCAGAGGACAGGTCACCCAATGTGACCCGTTTGGTAGCAGGCTGCGCGCTCCACAGAACATGCCACATGAATACTGCCAGCGAGCGTTTTAAATCTTCGTGGAGACTCGCCATAAATGTTGCCACTTGAGGGATCTATTCTGGGAGAAAAATATAGCTTGTCCTCCTGGGACGCCGCTTGGATTCCATTACCAATATTGCGTATGGGATCGAGTGTGGCAATGCTTTTATCACGACTATAAAGTGGTTACGAGCCAATTCCTCATACAAAATATACTCAATAACATCGAGGCTTTTTTTTTTCTCCCCTTTTCTGTTTCCTTCTTTTATTTCCTTCCTTTCTTTCCTTCCCTTTTTTCTTTTTTTTTAAACGACAAACACGATGTCAGACAAAGGGCACCAGGCATGGTCTTTGTAGTACAAAACAAAATAACAATACATAAACACCTTTGTGAAGGCAGTTTGAAACCCCATGTTTTCTATTAAAAAGTCATGTTCAATCTTCACTGTTGATAGAACCGCATAGCTAACACAGAGAACATTGTATATCAGAAAGGTCAATAGTTATTATGAGCTACAAATATATTTTTTTCCATCCTTCAGGCTGTTTAGCGCATATCACAGCATGAGCAGCTGTCTTCTTTAATGCTTTTAAAATTAGACTCCCAAAGAGGCAGAAAAAATTATGGTTGCAATGATTGCTCTTTGCTTTTGTAAGTTTACTTTAATATACTATTTTATATACATGGATCTTCTGTGCAGCCCATCCACAGGGCAGTGACTGGGTGCCAGTATCGAGGTGAACTGCCACATCGATGTCCTTAGCATTCTGGCCAAATCTCCATCTCAGACGCAGGTGCTGTGGACATGCTGTGTTTTAAAAGGAGTTATACGGAGGAGTCTGGTTACAGAGGCACTTGCAGATACACACATATGCATGCTGCCTTTCATTGCTTTAAAGCTCTCTGACTCACTGCAACAATGGCATGTGATGAGAGACAGTTAGAGTGCACTGGGTGGAAAATCATGCAGTGATTCAAGCCTTTGATACACAAAGTACCCTCTCCCCGTGCAGGCCTGTGGACCGAGAGTGCACCTCAAAAGTTCCCAAAGGCTGATCTGCCTGCCTCGAACTTCTTGCCCTTACTCAGCACAATATGAGTATTTTAAAGAGCACATGTAAGCATATATTACATGTTTTATTATAGCTCATTTTGTCTTTGTTTGGATATTTAAATTAAATACTTATTGAGTATAATGAGATGGGGCCATTTGTAACAGTGCTTACATTTAGGAGGAAGAGAAAATAAGTAACAATTTCTGGTAGTGATTAATGCTAGAAAGAGGAGGATGAAGAGTCAGTGGCTAAAGAGGGATGAGGGCCAATTTTGGTTGGGTGGTCCCAGGGACCTCCCTGATGAGATGGCATTTGAGAGGGACTAAGACATGTGGATATCTGGGTGAAGATACCATACACACCTCCATGCTCACAATCTGTGCTGCAACTTTAAGATTGCAGATTGGTAAAAGGCTTCACAGAAAACATTATTTTAATAGATATGAACTAGTGACAAAGAAATTTTAGAAATGTTATCCTTTGAGCTTTGAAAACTGTTTTGGGTACTTTAAATTATTAGAACAGCCCCCTTCTGCATTAGTGCAGGTTAGATTGGAGGCTGTGTGTGTGTGCTGGAGACATGATCTGCTTTAAAAAAATTATTCTCATCCCTTTACTCCTCGCACCCTCTTTGGAAACCATCACCTGGTCTCTATATCTAATGGTTTTTTCTATTTTGTTTTATTGTTTTTTTTTTTTTTAGATTCCCCATAGAAGTGAAACCATATGGTATTTGTATTTCTCTGACTTATTTCACTCAGCATAATACCCCTAGGATTACCTATGTTGTTGCAAATGGCAAGATTACATTCTTTTTAATGGGTGAATAATATGCCATTGTATATATGCATCACGTTTTCTTTATACATTCATCTACTGATGGACATTAGGTTGCTTCCATGTTTTTGGTTATTGTAAATAATTCTGCAATGAACACAGGGATGCACATGACTTTTTGAATTAGTGTTTTTTGTTTTCTTTGGATAAATGCTCAGAAGTATAATTGCTAGATTATATGACAATTCGATGAAGATTGAACATGTCTTTTTAAAAGCTAATATTTAATTTTTTGAGGAATGTTTATACTGTTCCCCATAGTGACTAATTTACATTCACACCAATAGTGTATGAGGATTTCCTTTTCTCAACATCCCCTCCAGCACTTGTTATTTGTTGATTTATTAATGACAGCCATTCTGACAGGTACGAGGCAGTATCTCATTGTTTTAATTTGCATTTCCCTGATGATTAGTGCTATTGAGCATCTTTTCATTTCTCTGTTGGCCATATGTATGTCCTCGGTGGAGGAATGTCTATTTCAGTCTCCTGCCCATTTTTAACTGTATTATATTTTTGGGGGGCGTTTACTCTTTGAACTTTTGTCCAAAAATAAATTATTTATCTTTAGTATATCACTTATTTTTAACGTAGAGAAAACTAAGGGAGGAGTTAATGGACAGAATTGTTCAGTGTCCCCTGCCCCTCAGATATACCCATTGGTGTCGTCAATGCTTTGGGATCCTCAGAGAGAGCAGCTTCAGTAGCAAAGTGGGATACAGACTGAGTAAGTAAATGATATTATTCTCTTTGGTGACTTTCAGTGATAAAAATAAAGAAACCTTGAGTATATTTACTGATTGAGAGGACAGTTTAATTTGTTTACATTGGAAACACTAAATTAAGAATTTAAACCTTAGATATTTAATCAGTAATAGAGAAAGAGAAGGTAGCCTCTGAATTTGAGGGAAGAAAAAAAGGAGAATGTGATAAAAAAGAGAGAAAGGGAGAGAGAGAGAGAGAGAGAGAGAGAGAGAGAGAGAGAGAGAGAGAGAGAGAGAGAGAGAGGAGGGAGGGAGGTGGGAATGATAGTGAATAATTTAATAGAGTAAAGGTTGTTTGCTGAGACAAAGGAAGTGGGAGAGTGGGAGGAGAGGATTTTGAGAATGAAAAAAGCTATGAATCAGCTTCATTTGGGCAAAGCAACTAGAATCAGCAGAAAAAAGTAAAAAGATTTCACAGTGGCTACAAGTTGCATGCCTTAAATTTAGGGGCATTAACTTTCTAGGGTACCTACTACCAATGGCTCTGGGTTTTCCAGGTAATGCTCAAGACAATGAGGTTTTCCTGTGGATGGGAGCGGATGGGAGCCAGCACAGTAGGACTGAAAGAAAGTCAATCGAGTAAGAGATCCCAAAGGGTTAGGAGACAAGCCAGTGAAAACTGACAGAGTTATTGATGAGCTGGGAATGAGGATGACAGGGCAGGGAATGGTGACATGGGTGAAGCAGCCAATAAGGGAGATTTGATCAGAGAATGATTTTTGAGAATTTTATTGCTTTTAAACAAGTTTGTTTATATTTATCTCCATTTTTTTCTGTTCATAGGAAATTTGCAAAATATAAGAAAAAAATATTCTCAATGTTGAATCACTATCTTATATACCTAAAACCAATATAAGATTGTGTAACAATGATACTTAACTAAAAAATTTTAAAAAGTATCACCAACAGCCTGTTACTCAGCTACTATTAGCATTAATATGTTTTGTTGTGGTCTTATTTATATATTTCAAAATTAGAATCATACCCATTTTTTAATGTTAAAAAAATTATAACTCACTATGTGATAATAACTCTACTTTTATTAGATAGTGTTTGGGGGAATGAAAGGATGTTGGGGCTCTAGTGACTTCAAACACACTATTTTGTTGGCCATGTAATATTTCATTGCATGGTGATGAATTATTTTTTAAATTAACATTCTTCTACTTCCTTATTATTTCTTAGGGTTGAAATATAGAGAGAGTATTACTGGATTAAACAGGATGAGCCTTTCAAAAAGCTAATTGCACAAACTGATTTCCAGAAAAGTTGTGCTGTGTCAGTTTATGTTTATCAACAATGTTGGATGGTGTTCATATTGATTGCCATCTTAAAATACTTGTTCTAATTTGATAAAAATTATTAAATTAGCAGAGGATACAGAAAAGGTACTCTTTTGGGTCTCTCTGAAAAGTAATATGTAAAAACATCTTGTGTTTTTAATTTGCATTTTTATTTCTAATAAAGTTGAATAATGTTTTAACACATATTTATTGGCTAGTTAATTTTTTCAATGAAAAATTATTGTATCCTCTGTGTATTTTCCAATTAAGTTTATTATTCATTTGAATTAAATATACATATATTTTAAGGATATTATCTCTGAAATATTTCATGCAAGTATTTCCCCATTTGTTTGCCTTTTACTTCTGTTAACAATGTTCACTGGTGCACATAAGTTTTTAAATTTTACATAGAAAAGTTTATACATTTCCCCCTTGGTAGCTTCTTTCATTTCTCTTGTGCCTTAGAATGTTTGCTCAAAAATTGTTAATAGATATTTGGCATCTTAAAAACAAAGCGAAGTTAAAGGTCAAAGTCCAATTATGCCAATGGGGGGCTAAAGGTAAGTCAAAGAATGCGTTTCTTGCTTTGGCAGTCAAGGGCGCGCATGTTCGTGCGTGCGTGTGTGTGTGTGTGTGTGTGTGTGTGTGTGTGTGTGTGGTTACCCATCCTGGAAACTCTCGTTCTGGCATCTGCCACCACGTGAGGAGACCGCTGCTGCGGGAGAACTGCAGGGTGTGAGCTCACATCTTCGAGGGAGATGGGGGAGTGGTGTGGGTGTTGACAGACAATGGCACTGAGAACAGGTTAAGAATGCTATTTTTTTAAAAGAAAAAGTGGTGTTTTTTTATTTTTTACAGTATTACAGATGTCCCTCCCTTTTTACACCCATTGACCCTCTCTATGTTGGGAGTAATGGTGCGGAGGTGGCAGTGGGAACAAACTATAATGACACTCCCCTTTTATGTAGGGAGAGTCAGAAGTATAGGAATCATGACCTCTATTAACAGTGTCTCAAGATTAGCGGTCTGCGTGGGAGAAAGGTTTTAATAAGCAGGAAGAGCAGAATTTACTCCTAATTGGGTTCTCAGGTAATATATGGGACACATGGTTAAATTTGAGTTTCAGATAAACAAAGACTCTTTTTTTCAATATGACCGAATATGGCATATAAAGTTCAAATGTATTTTTGTTTGCTAAATCTGGCAACCCTGCTCCTAGGAGAATGAGGAGTCTTTGTGGCACAGAGCAAGGGTTTTGCATGAGAGCAGTCATGTGGTTATGAAATAAAGGATGAAGAACTAAGGAGTTTAGGGGATTGGCCTGAGATACTTCGGTTGAACAGAGAAATAGTTCTGAATGGCTGGAACTTTCTCAATGGAAATGGTAGAGAATGAAGCAATGACTGAACATCCAAATGAATGTTGGTGTGATCATGTGGCTTTTTCAAATTTGCTTTCTCCGGAGTGGGGCCTAGTACAATGGCCAGCTTTTATTTCCCTGGGGGAATGTGTGTGCGTTCTGAGGAGAGAGAGAGCCTGACTTGGCAGGTCTCCACAACAGTCTCCTGAGCCCTTGTCTTCTGCTAATTTATTGTTATTTATCACAGAGGAAGAGCTTGGGCAGCTAGAATTTGTTGGTTTTATTATGTCTCTATCCCGGCACATCTTGAAGTGGTTATTTTTCAAAATGTTTTCAGTTACAACTATTGTGTTAAATCCATCATCAATAAAAGATTGAGGGTTATTTATTGGAGAACATTCTTAGTAATTTTATTTACACTCTGCAATAAGTTAGAGGAGCCAGAAATGGGCAGTCATCTGATAATTAGCTCTACCTGTTATTTTGCTAATGAATATCTATGTTTGATGCCTTTAATTAGGCAAGTTTTCCTTTCTCTTATGATCCAGTAAGTTCCAGGGGTCACTGCTCTTAGTTCCTAAACAAAACCTTCTAATCTTTTGCTGGAAGTAGCCCTGCTTTACCTTGAGAAAGACAGGACTTCATCATTACAATCATGGTCAGTTAATATATAGGGTGTTCCAAAAATAGGTATATACACTTCAACAGCTGATAGCTCACTTTGGGAAATGAAATGTATTTTAACAAACACTGCCTTTGTAATTATTCAAAGTGTGTGTATACATTCTTTGGGACAGCCTATATGTGTAGACCTCATGATATATGTATAGGCATCATTTTCACACCTGAACTTGACATTAAGTCATTTGTATATTTTCTTCAAGGCTATGCATAATCTTCTCAAGTGGTGGGAATATAAAAAGTCATTTTTAAAATTCCATTTACATAGTTTGTAATTATCCTTGCTGTAGAATTACCCTTTTTTCTACAGTTTAAAAAGATAAAAGCTATTGCTAATGGTGATGGTGAAAATGGGGAAGAGGCATCCTTTTTTCAAACTGGGTGCAAAGCAAATTTGTTATGATTAATATTAATTACTGCTCCTTTCCCTATTTTACAGATAGCTCTAATGATGCACTTGATACTTTTAACATCCACATTTTAGCATTATATCAGATGGCTCCTGGGTCTAAATTGTATATTCTATAATGGCAAATAATTATTTAAAAAACTGGCACCCTGTATTCCTTGTTGCCTGGTAGCTGATGGCTCCCACTGCATTCATCCAAATTGTGGTTAATCCTCTCAACTGCAGGCCTCCAGGTATCTGTGGCTGCCCTTGTTCTGGTCCTTATTTGACCTAATCTGAGGGTGAATCCATCTATAACAGTAGGCTCTCCTTTGCCCATTTGTCCATTTTATTATTGCATTTCTTTCTCATAAACTCCATTTGCATGTCATTAGTAAAGTTCTGGGTATTTTTCAATAGCCTGAGAAGCTGCATTTAGAAATGATCATATACATGGAGAAAAATGTCTCCATCACCGTGCTTACCTCACATTTTACTCAAAGCTATGACCTGCATTCCCTAGTTTCCTCCTTAATCATTTCAGTTATAAGCAAAACCTTATACATTCAAATACATTTCCCTGAAATAGTAAATGTTTTATACATAAAACACTTGAGATCCAGCACTCTTTTCTTCTTTAGAGAGACTTTAAATGGTTTTCATTCATTATACAAACAATGCACAGGTATTGTAATGGTTACTAATACTAATATTTTATATGGGAGATAATATTGATTTTACTTTCTTTTGGTGTTATATGTTGTTGTTTTTTTTGGTGTAAAAACTGTGTTATATTCTTTGATATATGAACATATATGACAAAGTAGCTTATATCTAAAGTGAAAGCTAAAATATGTGGAGCCAACCTAGAAAAGTATTTATTCTTGCCCTTCAAAGTTTTTGTTGTTGTTGACGCTAATAACCAATATCTACAATCCTTTCTCTAAAAGTGGAATGCCTCTTCCTGACCAGGAAAAACAGCAGTGTGCATATAAGCAATTTAGGGGAAGCCAGAAGTAGTCTTAAAGGGGAAACAAGGGCAAAGAAGAAATTATATTTCTACCAAGATAATGAGTTTGCTTTAAAAAGAATATTTTCTCTTACACAACTTGAAATCTAACATTTTAGGAGATGTATATAAGTCTAAAAACATAAAATTAGCCACAAAAATCCTCATTATTTTGACAATGATTTTTCTTTCTGTTTTTGGCTTGTTAGGGAAGAAAGAAAGCATTTAGATACATGCAGAACATGTAGGTAATCTCAGTAAGGTAATATTCTTGGGATTTTTTCATATTTATACATTTTTTCCTACATTGTATTTTCACTACCCAAGAGCCCTGGCTGTTATTTTTTTCCTGAAGTGTGAAGATCACCCCATGGATTAACAAATGATTGAGGATTCTCTCTTAAAAGACTCTTTAAAAAACTGTCAGAATCAGCCTGAGACAAAGATTTATTATGAACTATTTAAAGGGCTTAATATATGTATCCCCAATGAGCCCTTGGAGCAAACTAAAAAGGAAGAGTGGAATTCTCAAAGAATAGGAAAAATTCTCCAATGCCCCTCTCTCTGCACACCATGATTACTGTTTACTCAAAGGATAAAATGCCTAACCTGTCACACAAAGTCTTCAGAAGCCACAGTCCTGCTGGTGTACAGTAAAAACAAAACAATGAAGACCGACAGTAATGTGCTCGAGACAGGCAGCTGTAATTTACTTCCTAACCAGTTCACTAACACACTAATGTGGCTACATCTTGTAGCAGGAGCTGATCCCTGACCCACACAGCAATCAAACAACTACCAGGGTGTTGGCTGTCACAGAAGCTGGGACGTTACCTTAATTATACGTTCCTGGATAACAAACCTTCCCTTAATGAGCGACTTCTCTCCTACATGCATTCCAAATCACCCCTCTGTCCTTGAGAAGGCCCACGGCCCATCACTGCAATTGGAATTTGTGCAGCATATTCATAAGTGTTCTTCCTAACAGGTAATAAATACCACCTGAGCAGGCTGTTTGCTTTATGAGAATGCCAAGGTGTAATTGAAATTATAGGCTTGCACTCCTGGCAGGCTCTAAAGAATCACTCAAGACTGAAGGGAAACTTTTCAGTGAACCTAGAACCAAGCTTTTCTCTTTCCATATCAGTAATAATAATTATTATTATTGTAATGACTATCTTCTTTAGTTTGGAATTTATGTTTGGCAATGAGGTTTCTCCTCCCCTACCCCCATTTGATATGATTTCTGCATTAGTGTTTCTTCTTCCTAAACATGGGATTTCTTTATGTTCCTCTTATTATAACATCCCCAAATTATGCTATGATTTGCCAAAGCACCCCAACAATTAACACAGGCATATATGAGGGTCTTACGGGAAGGTCTTATAGATACCTTGAGGAGAAATAGTGCCTCTCTATGAAAAGAAGACATTTAGAATTGAGGATAAATAGTAAGGCAATCTTAAATATAAAGATTTACTTCCCCAGTGTCACTAGCTCAGGGCAAATGGTATAGATTAGTGATT
The DNA here is from genome assembly GCF_963259705.1 of Myotis daubentonii. Classification (NCBI taxonomy): domain Eukaryota; kingdom Metazoa; phylum Chordata; class Mammalia; order Chiroptera; family Vespertilionidae; genus Myotis; species Myotis daubentonii. The sequence continues at coordinate 88,103,558 of NC_081840.1, read as the reverse complement.
CCTTGGTAATACTTTGATTTTATCTTAATCTCACTAAGACTTTGCTTCTTTTTCTTGTTCTCTTCATCTGGGTAGATACATTTTCTCAGTACAGCAGTTTTGGTAATGTTTGGTAAGACATATAGTAATATATATAGTATTCTGAGAACTCTATTGTAGTCACTTTAAATTGTCTTGTATATAGTAGAATGTGAACCTAATCCACATGAAGCATATTGCTTAGTACATGACAAGCACTCAGTAAATGTCAGCTTTCACGGGTGTACTTGGTGTTGCTAATGTCTATGCAGGTTGGTTCCTAACATCTATTTTTAGGATCAAGGAGCAGGAAAGAATGGTAATGTGCAGTAGGCTCCTGAGTCCCAGAGCAGAAGATCCTCTCCTGGAATAATGGCAGTGGTACCACTGGGCAAGACGATGGCCACACACATGGAGAGCAGCAGCGTGGCCTAGGGGTGGGACACATGCCGTGGGATGAGGAAGCTTGAGTTCTAGGTTTGGCTTAGCAACCAAATAGCTCCACAGTTGTAAGTCAATCATGTGTCCCTTTCCCTTATCCCTATGAAGGGCTTGGGTTACTTGGCAATCGGTAAATGTACTAACATCAGGAGGTGGTTCGGAGAATCAAATAAATCCATATGAAGGAAAGGGTTGATTAACATAAGTTAAATTTGCAGCAAACATTTGGTGAGCAATTATGAGTACTGATATATCAAATGTGAATCTGATTAATATTGGAAAAAACACACTATAGACATATTACTATTTTGTTCTCAGAATTTATGTATTCACTAACATTCCTGGTTGTGCTATTATTATCAACATGACTTTGGGTAAAAGATTTCTAGGCTGATAAATTTCAGAAATAAATAGGTATCATGAACCTGGCTACAAGATGGTACGAAAATTTTACAGTCACGGGTTTTACTAGAAAGTGCTACAGAACAAATGTGAACATGAGAAAATTAAAATGCAAAGAAAAAGAGAGTAGAGAATTAAACAGGGCATAAAAACGAGGAGGAAGAACAATGGTAGTAAGAAAGCAGCTTCAGAGGAAAGGCTGGAAAGATAACTACAAAGGCCTAAGAAGGATGAGAAAAACACATAAAAATTATACCGATGAAGCAACATCTAAATGTACAAAACAGGAACGTAGGAACATTGAGAAATAGGAATGCTACTCCTATAACCACATTGTAGGTTTGAGTTTACAAACCAGCTGCTGGCTCTGGGGTGCATGTGCCAATGACCTATGCTTTCCCTAGACCTAGAAACTGAAAAGGCATGAATTAATAATATTTGGGTATTTAAAAAAATGTAACCATTACTAAAGCAAATATCCCAAAGCTTTCAACATTATGACTTTGAATCCATATGCTGGATGATAGGCCAGATTTTTTTAATAGCCACTATATTTTGTGCATCCCAGCACTGAGGTATAGAAAATTAGGATTAATGCCAGGTGATTTACATACACATTTAATTTAGTTGTCACAACACTCTTCTATTTTAAGGAGGATCCATTGTCTGTGACCATGCACTCTAAAACACCCACTATTGCTTATATACCATGGCTTAATCTAAATCTAGATAAAGTCATTGTGATTTATTTAAAAATCTTTAACTTTCTTTCCTCCCTGCTGCAATATATTTCAGCATTTTGGTGCATGAAAAGAAATGCTTGAGAATGCTTGCGAAAGGAGAGCAGCAATTTAGAGTAATTTTACTTTTTTCTTTGTTTTCCTGATTTTATGAAATGTATATTTGTTACTCTATAATAATATCTAACTATGTACTTACGTTTGTGTGCTTGAACTGTTCACAAATTCCCTCAAATATTATTTAAGCCTGCTATGAACAATACAGATTTTAGGGAAAATTGGTACTGAACATTAATAAGTAGAGTGCCTAACGTGCACCTCATGACAGGAGGAGTCAGTATGCCTTTGCAACTGAACCCTAGGACTCTTTTCTACCTTCTGTCACTGAGAAAACTAGCTTTTCTATCTTTGTGAGAGATGTGTGTGTATATATACATATCTCAAATGTGAATCCGATTAATATTGGAAAAAACAAACTGTAGACATATTACTATTTTGTTCTCAAAATTTATCTATTCACTAACATTCCTGGTTGTGCTATTATTATCAACAAATCTTTTCCTTTGGAAGAAAAATGCCAGAGAATGCTTAGGTTACTTGGCAATCCATCAGTTTATGGAAATCTTACAGTGATTTTCAAACAGAAACACTGGTTTCTCTAGCAAACCTACTAAATAGATCAGCTCCCTTCTTCTTTCGCTCTGGTGCCTCTAGTCAGTGCTGTCATTTGGTGAACTAGCCCTTTCCAGAAACCTGCTTTCAAAATTTTTAGTCATCTTTCTGCCCTCAAATGTTTTGTAACATATTTAAATATAACACAACAACTTTAAAAATAATGAATTAAAATACAAAAACATGTGGGTATAGCAAATAAGTAAATGTGCAGGAAGTGCTCTGCAGTAGATTGCAACTGAGGATGCACATGAGACAGTTCACGGAGAGGCCAGGTAAGGACCAACCAAGAGAAAAACGGAAAGGAGGGTTGGGGGAGGAAGGGAAAACCTCCAGAATATAAGACAGAATAGGATTCCTTTTATATGAGACACCTGGAACAGGCAAATTCACAGACACAAAGTGCAACTGTGGTTACGAGAGGCTTGGGGAAGGCGCAGATGGAAAGCTGTTGTTTAATGGGTTCAGGGGTCAGTTTAGGATGATGAAAAATTTCTGGAGGTGGATGGTGGTGATGGTTGCACAATGAGAATGTACTTAATGCTACACTTAGAAATGACCCAAATGGTAATGTTTATGTCATGTACAGTGGGGCCTTGACTTACGAGTGTCGCGACTAACGAGTTTTTCGAGATACGAGCCGTCTCTCGGCCGATTTTTTGCTTAGAGTTGCGAGCTAAAATTCGGGTTATGAGGCAGCTTCAGATACCCCACCGCTAGTTGGCACAGTGAACATCACAGTGAACGCCACAACATCAGCCCAGCATCACGTGTCTCACTCATTCACTTTATGATCTGACATAGGAGTAATTTGAGTTACGAGCTCCATCACGGAACGAATTAAACTCGTAAGTCGAGGCCCCACTGTATATTTACCATAAAAAAGAGGATAGGACTTATATTAATAAAAATTGACATGATATCAATGAGGAAAAAAAGAGGGAAAAGAAAATAAATGCAAAAGTAGAAGTACGGAGGTGAAATAAGAAAAACACAATAGGGAACAACATACAAAGAAGGCATGGTAGGAAGGAAAATCTAGGTTTCCATCAAGGCTAAGGGGAATGAGTAGCAGGAGAACCACATTTCAGTTACTTATTCATTCAACAAATCTATGAGGTCCTTACACTCTATGGGGCACTGGGGTTACAGAAATGAATTATAATGATACTGTCTCAGTTTCCAAGGAGTATCTGTCTAATGATGTGTTACAAAGATCAATGAGACACACTGTCTTGCTCTCAAGGAGTTCAAAGTCAGTTCTTATCTAATTTTATTTCATAGGTAAGTTAGTGCATGTGATGAGGTCCAGCCCTCCTCCACTGCAGCCTTGGGATGGAGGCTGGGATTATAGTCCAAGTTAAACACACATTGGCCCTGGCACCACAGCCCATGCCAGCACAGACTTACTTATGTGATCTGGAACAATCTCTCCATGTATAATAAGAAAAATGAGAGCAGAGGAAGGTAAGCAATTTGCCCACGTTTACTTCATTCCCTAGGAATGGAGTTGGGAGTACAACCCAAGTCAACTCAAAGGCCGACCCTCATTTGGTTAATACAGGTTTAAAAGATTGAAACAAAACAAAACCCTCAATTAGTAATCAGAACAATAAAGGTGAGTCACACTGTCCCATCAAGTGCCAAGGACTTACTGAAATAAAGAAAATCAGAGAGGGTTTAATTTCAAGGACTCAAAGGTCATTATTTCATAGGAGAGCAACCAATCATATAAATATCAGGATGAAGAAGGCACAGTCAGAGCCAGTTTACAAACACAAGCCAGAAAATGTCCCAGGGTGACTAATGCAATAATATTGAGGCATGTCACAGGTCCCTATTATAGTCAAAGTCACTTTAACTAATTGGCTCAGGCTATAAAACCATACAATCTGGGTCAAAAGACACTGCGGAAGGAAGCTTCTCTGCTCAGACGTTATCTTAAATCAAAGCTTCCCAATAGGAAGACAAGAGAAAACAAAAATGTCCAGTGATGCTGGAAATTATGAGAGATCTCAAAATTGGCTTATATAATAGCAGCTCACTTATATGTCCATGGAAAAGGATGATAATGTGTTTCTTCCTTCGTATTGTTTCATACTTCAGAAGCATACCATATTTCAAGGGATATTATGGGATTTCAATGACACTACCCATTTTAAGATAACTCATCATTTTATGAAGCACTAAGATAAAAAGTACTGCAAGTTAGTTATAGAATCATAATGTAGTACTACTGATTTTAAGTTGTACCCCAAAGTCAGAAATCTAAAAATGTGGAAAAAATAGAATCAATGAAATAGGGTATTTTTCTTGACTCAGGATCAGTATGATAATTCTCTCTTGCTTTTAGAAAGGGAAATCCATTAAGGGATGTGTATGTAGTTGGCTCTGTTAATTGTTTACCCAAAACTCTTCCTGTCTTCCTTTTATTCCTTATAAATACCCATTTCCCCTCAAACATGTATCTCCCTTAAGCACCCATGTCTCCCTCTACCCAATTCTTCAGGAGAAGCAAGCTCAGCCCTAAGCATGAATCATAATTGGTTAAAGCTATTGTGGGTCTACTTGCCCAAACCCATTTTTAGAATGTGTCATGAAACAAGTATTTAATGAGTTTCTACTGGTGCCAGTCGCTGTTCTAGGTTTGAGGTATTGGGGTGGGAAAAACAAAAACTGAAAAAACCTCCCCTTCTGCTCAGAGTACAGGAGCTGATGTTGTCATGACAGTTGACTTTGTCCCCAGTAGAGGTTATATTCCATGAGGAGGTTAAAAAAAGATAAGATATATAAGTAAACGATATAGCATGCTAGATGGTAGGAAATGTTATGGAGAAAAATAAGACAAAATGAACATAGGGGATGTAGTAGGGAGGTTACAATTGTAAATAGTGACCAGTAGACATCTCAGAGAAGGTGGCATCTGATTATAGACTTGAGGGAAGCGAGGCAGTGACCATTTGAATGTCTGGTGGAATAGTGCTCCAGGAAGAAGAAATAGCCTGTACAAAGGCCCGGAGTGGGAATGTGCATCATGCGTGTAAGGAATAGCAAGGAGGCCAGTGTGGCCAGAGCAGACTCTGGGAAGGAGAGAGATATGGGTGAAGGTAGAGATGATGAAAGGGTGGTGTGGGGGTATCAAGGATACCGCCTTGAAGGACTCTGGATTTCACTCTGACGAGGGTGACAAAAGCTACATGGCCGTTTTCACTAGAGCTGAGGCCTGAGTATGCTCTGTGCTCAGACTACAGGGGGAAGGAGGGTTGGAGGGGTTCCATTAGAGAGGCTGCTGTCACAGTCCAGGGTGAGACGGTGGCAAAGAAGGTGGTGAGACCTAGTCAGATGCAGGACATATTTGGAATGAACCACTGACAGGAAGTGCTGACAGACTGCACGTGGGAAGTTAGAGAAAGAGAGGTGTGCAGATTGCCTCCAAGGCCCACTGTGTTGGCAGTGATGCAGTTCAACCATGAGAAGTTAGGGGATGGCTGCTGGACTTGGATTTTGGTGCAAATTTTATGTCAACTTCAAAAGAGACCAGAAAGAAAAAAAATGCAAGCCCTCCTTCTCTGCATCTGGACATGGCTATGAGGGTGTGGCTGTCTCTACAAACTTAACTGAGAAACAAAACTGAGGATGAGACTCATGTTGAGGAGGCAAGAGCAGAAAGAGGGGAAGAACCAGATTTTTGATGATTTTGTTGGGTCACTGAATTAACCAATCTCAGGGTTGTCCTTCCTTTGGACTTCTTATTACATGAGATGACAGCTTCCTTTTAAGTCAACTGAGTTGATACTGAATTAAAGAAATCTTCCTTTGGTAGACAGTATAGATAATACATCCAGCCACAGAACTTAGAGCTTTGAGTGTGTGGCTTGATTTTCCTGACAAAGAATGTCTCCAGTGAGGGAGAAAGAGGGTGGATAATTTTCACGAAGAGTTGGCTCTGGAATGACTGGGAGGGAGGGGTAGAAGATGATGGGTAGGTGACCCTGCACAACATAGAGAATCTGCCTTCTGTTGGTGAGATGAGTGGAACACAGTATCAATAAAAACAGGGTTTTTTTTGTTTGTTTGTTTTTGCTTGTTTGCTTTTATATTTATTTTATGAGGTGCAGGCCCTGCACCAGTCAGCAACTCCACTTTCATAGGTAACATTTGACCCCATTTAGCAATGTATCCTGTATGCCCTGGGATCTGTCTGTGGGAGTTTGACATTGAGGTTTTCAGAGGCAGTTAAAAACCCAGGATTAAGTGTAAAGGCAGGGATTTTGTCTTAGAACTTGAATGTCCTTACACAGGAGGTTATGCGTGCGCTCAGAGTACAGGAGCTGGTGTGGAGACAGTTGACTTTGTCCTAAAAGATGTATTTGGTTGGCTTCTTTCATGACCCCCGGTTATGGAGCATGTCTGTATCTTTTGACTTGTGGACAGCTTGGATCATTCATAGACGATGCCACTCAAGCTAAACCTGTTGGCTTCTCAGGCCTTTGGTGGGTACAAGTTTAGTTTTACCTGCTCCAATTCAGAGTGAGACACAGTAGAGAAACAACCCCTCAAAGCTGAGATTCTGGCTACAAAACCACCAGGCACTCCCCTCCCTGCCCAGCTTCTGATTGGTGTTTTTACAGGTCTCAGCCTTGGGAATGTGGAGAACAAAGGGGAGTACTTGGAGTGCTTATTTGCATGTCAATTTCCAGAATGTTTCTCCAACTTTTCACCCAGCCATAGTGATGCCTTTGTATCTCTTCTGCCTGGGAACAAACAGAAGGGAAGGGCCCAAAGTGGGTCAGCACAGTGTCCTGGCACTTCTTTGGCTGAGGCTTTGCCCAACAGGGGGGGAGCCAGACTGTTACTTCTCTTTGGCCCTCAGCAGCCATGCAGAGCTGGGAGGTCTGTTCTCTTTACTGGGGTTTGGAGGGAGCAGGCACCTGACCATGGGAATGTTGCTGCCCTGGGTCACAGGCCTTATGCAAGTGACTCTGGTGAGAGTCTAATGATCTCTATTTGCCATGTTCCATCAATGTTTTCCTTTAACCCGTCCCTTGCCTGTCCACACCGCTCGCTGGGAATAATAAAGGTGGCAGGTAGGTGGCAGGAGAAAAGTAGGATTTCTTTTCCTTCGGGACAGCAGCCAGGTCCTGTCATTATAGTAAATCAACTGTACGTATCCTGCAGCACTCTCATAAAACGGGAGAATGAAAACATTTTTTTCTCCATCAAAAGATTCTTTGAAGTTATGTTCTCTGGCTGAATCTTATAGAAGAGCATGCCACGGTCTATATATGTTGATTTGACTCAGTCTTCCTGTTATATGGGGGAGTTCCCTATATTGTAGTCACAAAAGTATTGTCTGGTCACATTTTAAAAGACCCCAACTTCAGCCATTTCCTCTGGGATCCACGTATCAGAAATTTTAAGACCATGCTGCCTGCCAGTTCAGCTATTGTTAGGAGGATGCTACAAAGAGGCACATTGCACACTGAATTCCAAATAGTCTTTTCCTTGTCACCTGATATTCTGTATATTAAAACAATATGATTAAAATCACATTAATTTTATCTTAGTAAATTTTTAATGTGCAGTTATAAGGTAATCAGGGAAGTTTTATTATAAAGTACATGCACGTATATGATAGCAATAAATCCTTGCCTGGTAAAAAGAAAAATAATATTAGAGAGGGGACTCAGTCATGAAGGTGAGTGAGTTTGAAACATGTGCTTGCTCCCAGCAGAACTTTTAAGCAGATGTTCCATAAGTTCTTTGGGATAAGGTTGGGTTATGACCTGAGAACCTTGGTACTTTGAATACATTTTTGGATCTTGGAATAGCTGGCCACCTGATGATCTAAATTACGTATTTATAATGCACAGATAGAAAAGGAGATTTTGTTTGCAAAATATGTTTAACGTTCTCAAGCTTTTTATCAGATCCTGAAAGCATTTCCAGTTGGCGTCCATCACTTGTATTAAGAAAGCCTAGAATAAATAAGAGTTAGTGCTAGAGTTAGCCCCTCAGAATTTCTTGGGGACAGCCAACCAGTAGTGCAATGATCTGAGGCCAATCCCAACACTTGGGTCTTCTTTCTTCTTTCTTTGGGGATCCTAGTTTGAATGTTTCTCCCATTACTGGCAGTTAGAACAGAGAAGGGTTAGGAGCAAGGTGCCCCTGTGTGGCTAAGTCATTTGTTTTGTACTCTCCAAGCACATGGTGAAGGGCTCCCTGGAGAACTCCTTGCCTTGATGAAGGAGATTTGATCATTATTTTGGTGATTTCAACACCCCTTTTTAAGTGAGGTTCTAGTGAATAAGAAGCTTTTAACTCAGAACAACACAAAAACTTGAGCTGTCTCTTCCCATTACAAACTTTGGATCCCACACTTCCTACCCTCAGCCTTGGCTCTACTCTTGATCTGAAATATGGTAATTACTGATGTCCCTGTGTCTGATCTATTTTTAACTGGAGAGTAGAATTGGTGTTTTGCTACCAAATTTTGCATTTGCTACCAAAGTCTGACAGTTGTTAAGTCCTAGCTCACATTAACAGAGATTGAATTTGCTAATGTAATATGAAAATCACCAACATAAGATAAGAGCAAACAGAAATCAGAGTCTCTACAGACCTCATAAAGGTAATGTTGAATGTGGAATCACATCTCTCCAGTGGTGTGTTTTCACTAACAAGTGTGTCAAAGTTGCCTCTCCCATTTACCTCAGATGCTGTCCATGCTGGGCTGGGTGCGGGTATGGCTGTGTGTGTGTGTGTGTGTGTGTGTGTGTGTGTGTGTGTGTGTGTTTGTGTTGGAATTGGTAGGAGAGGGGTGAAAGTCAAGGGTATGATTAACTATCAATCATTTCACATGCCTGTAAGGTTTTTTAAGTGCTGATGAAGAATAGGCTTATTTTCTTCCATCTTTTATTTGGTGAAGTGAAAAGGGCAGTTTGTGTAGTGACAACAGCCGCGATGGAGTTCCAGCTCTTTTGACCATTAGTCAGTGTAGCAAGGAACCTTTCTGGATCTTGGTTTTTATGTATAAAACTAGAGGCCTGGTGCACTAAATTTGTGCATGGGGGTGGGGTCCCCTCAGCCCAGCCTGCATCCTCTCTAATCCAGGACCCCTCGGAGGATGTCTGACTGACTAAACCAGCAGTTGGACATCCCTCTCACAATCCTGGACCGCTGGCTCCTAATCGCTCACCTGCCTGCCTGCCTGGTCACCCCTAACTGCCCCGCCCCACCAGCCTGGTCACCCCTTACTTCCCCCCCTGCCAGCCTGGTCACCCCATGCAGCCTGCTGTTCAGTCATTTGGTCATCCCTCACTAACCCCCCTGCTGGCCTGGTTGTAGGCAGCCATCTTATGAGGGTGTGAGGGTTAATTTGCATATCACCTCTTTATTATATAGGATGATGATATGTGGACTCTCACATAGGGTCCTTGTGAGAATCAAACATGAAAGCACTTCTTCAAGAACTATGTGGGTGTTGCAATATCAGTCCCTCTTGCCTTGACTACAGCTGTTAGTCTCTGACACCATCCAGTTCAGCACAAAGTCAACCTGAACTCCTGCCCTCCTCGTTATGTTTTCAGAGGGTGGCCCTGTCCTCCAGATGGTAGGGGATGGAGAGTGGCCGCAGAAGTCGCAGGGAGCATGACTTTACTTTCTGCCACCCTGCTTTGGGCTGGGACAGTATTTCCTTCAAATCTGAAATAGCTAGAATTTATTTTATAAGAAGCTGATAGCTTCCTATTCATGACAGCCACCTCTGTCCAGAGGACAATGACTGCCTTATACACGCAGGGTATGCTTTGGTGCCATCTGTAGAAATAAAGCAGCCATTTTTGAGAACAGAAAAGAGCTTCAGTCATGTGCTAAACGCAGGCAGAAGAATGGAATACAGATGCCACCAGGGTGTTACTGCCCACTAATTCAGTCAATGAGTGTGTGGGGGTAAAGCTGTCTGACTTGGAATTTGCAATCAATGACCGGTCTGATCCCTCAGTATCCCTATAAACGAGGCCAATTTTAGTGTCCTTATTTCACAACTAGAGAAAATAAAATACCGAGGAGCTCAGGTCTAACAGTGGCAGATGATAAGCTGGTTTCCACAGCGACCAACTCTTGGTCTTAGTGAGTCCTACAACAGAAACCCCGGGAGCCACAGCCAGTACGCCAAGCACTGAGGGCCATGCTTGGTGAGCCAGGCTTTTTCTCCTCCTTTGAGACGGCCTGCCCTCTGCCTGCTTTAGCTGAGTTTTCACTTGTGGGGATATTTAAAATGTTCTGCCTGCCCCCTCTCCCTTCCCGCCCCCATGTGCCTGTGTTTTCTGGACTCTCTCAGACTCTCCCATGACTCAAATACCTTTAAATTATTCTTTTTCATCAGCCAGTTTTGCCATCTTGCTTTTCATCTTTCTCTTCCAGGTTGTTATTAAGACAGAAGAAAGCTGTTATCAGCATTCTTCCCTGGGCTCCCCACAATTAGCCTCTTTCTGCAGAAAGCCGTGGCCTCTTCTTCCTCAGCATTGCTTTCCATCTCTTAACGCATTTTTAAGATGTAACAGAATTTTAACACTTGCCCCATGGTTACTAATTTAGCTTAATAGCCTCTTGCAAGGATTATTATTGTCTCTCTTTCCTAACGTCCTTTGAGAGTCAGAAAGCATCACACCCCCCAGTTCTCACTCAGCCACGGTTTTGGGGACTCCTTGGAAGGACTCGGCAGCTTCCCGGTCTTCTCCAGTTTGCTCTGATCCCACGACTGCAGCACTTCTTTCCAGAATGCTGCCGGCTCACTGAGGGGGAGCCTGGCTCTCTGTCCCCAGGCGGGGGCTGCTGGGAGGCCTGCCTGCTCTGGAGCTGCAGCTGCTGCCATGGCCTTGGTCACAGATGTGGTGGTGTTTGTGATCACCGTGTGTGTGTGTGTGTGTGTGTGTGTGTGTGTGTGTCTAGGACTTGCCAAGTGAGGGCTATGAACCCCTGGTGTGGTCATGACATGTGACTCTCACTGTAGCTGTCTGAATGTCCCTGCCTCCAGGACTCAGCTTCACCGTCACCACCAAAAATGCACTCTCCCTCCCCCACCACCACCCCAGGCCCGAGAGCTACCCTTTGTGCTCGGCTCCCACACACAGGCCAAGGGATGACCTAGCCGCGCTCTGCGTGTGCCTTGGCTGCTCCCTACACCCTGACCGTCGCTGCCTTTGGCCCTCCGGGCCTTTACCTCTGGGTCCAAGAAAGGCTGATCATTTGCCTTGGTGTCTTTGTTCTTTGAATTTATTCTTCCGTCTCCTGCCCTCCATCTTGCCTGCTGAATGTTCCTTTCCATTAGCTTCACGTGGGTGGGAGTTCTCTCTTTTAAAGCTACTTTTCCACCCGACTGCATCCCTGCGATTTGAACCACACAGGTTTTTCCTGCTCATCTTATCGCTTCCCTTTTCGTTGTTGTTCTGGGACAGGTGCAGAGAGTCTTCCTCTAATCAGGTATTCCTCAGCCACCTTCATGCTGAGTCTCTGGATTTTAATTTGCTAACATTTCCCTCCAGGCAGTTTCCAGCATCGGTTCCCTGGTCTGCAGCACTGAGTACACTGTTGGCACTCAACAAATATTAAATAATCATCATCCTCCTTTTGAAAAAAATAAAAGAAAAAGAAACCAGCCGCTCTTGAATTCTACTTGTCAAAATAGGACTATTTGTGTTCAAGTCCTCACTCCACCATGTCCAACCTAATTATGCTGAGGTCAATTTTGTTTTGCAGCTCAACAGCACATACTGTCGAAATCAGAATCAACTCCTCCGCTCCTCAGAAATAAATATATTCTGCCTTATTAATCATCTTGGCTTAGGAGCAAGAGACTGATTTGAGTACCACAATCTGCTAGACTGTACAAAGTGTGTAAAATAAATGTTATCTCTTCCCCAAGCTTACACTGTTTGGACAGGAGGCTTGAGGATAAATGATATTTTCTTTTAATGGGTGGTATTATTTAAAGGGAGCTATCTCATTGCTGTTCCTAAACTATTTTCTTAATAATATATTTTCCTCATAATAAACCAACAGGCTGCCATATATTCTTTTTGTCCAGCAAAAAATTCTCACTTCCGTCCTGGTCTTTGGTTAACAGGCAGGGAGAGGTAGTGGTTGGGCAGAAGGCTCTGGAGTCAGCTGGTGAGGGGGTTCCTAGCTTACCACTTGCTGTGTAAATTTGGGCAATTCCTGCCTTCTCTGAGCATCAGGTCCACCACCTGGAAATGATATTAAGAATAATACCCATTCTTAGGGTTACTGTGAAGATCAAACAAGTTAATATACTACTTAGAGAAATGCTTAGCACACACTAAGTCAGCTGTGGGCAAACTACGGCCCGCGGGCCGGATCCGGCCCGTTTGAAATGAATAAAACTATTGAAAAAAAAGACCGTACCCTTTTATGTAATGATGTTTACTTTGAATTTATATTAGTTCACACAAACACTCCATCCATGCTTTTGTTCTGGCCCTCCGGTCCAGTTTAAGAACCCATTGTGGCCCTCGAGTCAAAAAGTTTGCCCACCCCTGCACTAAGTGCTCAGTAAATGTTAGCTGCTATTGGCTAGGTTTTATATTTAAAGCCATCTACGCAGTTCCTTTTTATTCTCTTTACTCCCACTCAGGTTCCCTAGGATTCAGTTTATGGGACATTTCTATCTTGTTGGATTATGGGAAGCAGCAAGATCAATGGGGAGGTTAGAAGGTGTGTTATCAACTAGGCCTGGGTCCAAATTCTCCCTGTACCACCGTTAGGGGTTGGACACATTGCTTTAATTATTCTGCTTTTCAGTTTCCTTGGTTGTGGGCCCCCCTATCTTGCATCATGATTGTGCAGATCAGTCTTTGGCTTGTAGTGAACAGTCCATAAGTGGTAATTGCATCCTCCCTTTCCACTGCATCTCCTTGCTGAGGATTGGATACTGGGCCCCTGCTCACACACAGCAACCCTGCACTTGCTCAGATTTTGATGTACAGATGAGAGGGAAAATGCAGCAGCTGAGAGGATGGCAGGTTGGAGGGAAGCTTTTATAGACTGAGGGCTCTCCCAACCGCAATGCTAATGTCCTCCCAGGATTTGTCACACTTGAATGAAAAGGGTTGTGTGGCCACAGAGCCTCCCCTAGCAGTTACAGGTGTACAGGGGTGGAGGGTTTAGGCTAATAACACATTACTGTATCCTCCGAGAATGCATTTTTCATTGGTCATTCACTTCACTTTTCATTTGCTATTTTTCATTATGGCATTAAAGTGTGTGATAAATGAAAGGTAGAGGAACTTGACAGAGGATTTGATTTCCACCCTTGCCAGATGATTTGGCCCTGTTTCCTTATGAAAATAGAAGGCAGGCCATGTAAACTGTTCCCGCGCGGATTTGTTTTTCAGCATGTGTTTCCCGCCACTGCCATATCTAATCCATCTATTTACCTGTGATTCAGTTACGGATCTGTGTCCCTCAGGAGCCTGGATACATATTGACAGACTTTCCTGTTTGCTGCGGTGGGCAGTACCTCAGGAACCTTCACATGAACTCCCGATTCTTTTTCTACAGAGCTTCTCCACATCCTGCGTTATTAACGGGGCTCCCATTATAGCGTGCCCACAAAAGACGCAGACTTTGCAACAACAGCAAGTCTATCCCTTCTTCTGTTTAATTACAGCAGCAGATTTCGCCCCCCTCTTGGTAATGAAGAATGGATAAATACGACACTGAGCATATTCTGTCATTTAGGGACTGCCAAAGCCAGGGTTAGCAACGGAGCTATTCATTTGAACACTCTCAAAACTTTATTAAAACTTCATTGTGTGTGCTTCTGGGGGATCTATGACCTCTGTCCATGCTATTAACTTCACAAATAATCACATTGCCCAAGGAAAGCAAAGCTGTAAAGAAAGGAGATGTTCGACCTTTCTCCCCTCCCTCCTGGTAGGCAAAACAAGTTCCAAGACAGATCATATGTTTATCTGTCATGTTGCAGCTTTCAGCAAAACTGATGTGATGTGGCAAAAACAGACCCTAAGTAGCAGCTTCACTTAGACAACAAGCAAATAAAAATGAGAGCCTCTCTTAGTTTGGGCAGCTTTAAAGAAAATGGGAGAGAAGCAGTAAATCCTTCAGCTTGATAATGGAATTAATTGTGAGTTGCTAAAGGAGACAGGCGATGAAGAAACGGGTTACGAGCCACCTGCCTTCAAGTGCACCAGGTTTTCAAGTGCGCATGCAGAGCGACACAGAGCGATGCCGGGCCACGTTCCCCCTTCCTCCTACCCAAAGCCTGTAGGTAATCTCAGGCTTTTATAAAAGCCGTTCCTTCCAAACTCCCCATTAAGCAGCATTCAAAAATGCACGCGGAAAGTGTCAGTTATTAGCCTCGGTGCATGTCAAGCCGTCTCCCTTCTGTTAATGTGAGCAGTTACTCTGCTCTTGACCTATTAAAACTTTGTTTGCTATTATACTTGCTGGAAAGCTAGTCATGTGGAAAGGTGCTGAGGAAATGAGGCGGCGTGTTCCCCAGGTGGTATAAACACTTTATCAAGCTGATCCCTGCCATGTTATGTAAACTATACCAAGTAGCATTCATTTTAAACAAAGAGATAAACACATCTAATATGCTTCAGGGCATCATGCTTTATGCATGAACCACTTTTTACTTTTATGGTTGAGATTTTTTAACACAACCCGTTGTAGTGGAGAAGTAAAATAATGCCTTAACCACAGCCATAGCTGCACCTCCAGTTTCCAGGTTCTGAGTGTGATCTCAGTTAATCTCATGTTAATTTGTTAAGTTTGTTCTTAATTTTAACCTAAAAATCTATTAATAGTTGTAATGAGAACTTACAAGGTAAATGTAGTGATCTGCAGAGTTGAAAATTGTATGTACACACATTACAATTTATATGTATACACACTTAATTTTAAAACTCATATTATCCATCTAACTTTTCACTTCAATCCACCCGTCATCACAAGCCTTCAACTATTTTTTTTCCCCTCTAGAAATCCCCTAGACTTTGCTGAACATTTATGTGCAAAGTAATGGGCCATAATATGGGGTTTTATGTTGTGCTTTTCTACAGGGTTTTTTTTCATCCTCACATGATCCTTTGAGGTGGTATTATTATTATATCAATTTTACAGATAAAGATATCAAGGCTTAGGACATAAATAACTTGTCCAGGGTTACCCAGCCCTGAAACAAGATTCAAAGTCAGGTGTCTCTGGCATTAGAGTCCTGCCCTTGACACAGAGTGGTCAGAGCACCGAGTTCAAATTCTGCCCCACTGCTTATCGGTGTATAAACTTGGGATACGTTACTCAACCTTTGTGGGTTTTTTAACTCTCTTGTAAAATGGGGTTAATAATAGTTCCAACCTCAAAGGGTTTGTTTAGAATTAAGTGAGATGATATATATACATCGCCTGGCACCTAGGAAGTTTTCATTGGTTATTTGCTGCTATTATTATTATTAATTTTATTATCATGGATTACTGCCTCCATATATGGCAGCTGTAGATTTTTAACTATAATAATGTCTCAACCTAGAAAGTAAGTCCCCTGATCCTGGAACAAATAAGGCTAGGAGAATTTTAATGTCATTTACTGTTCATTAAAACATGCACCTTTTGGCCATAAGTTTTCAAGTCTACTTTAAATAGTACAGAAATTCTCCTACCCCAAACCTGAATTTTCCTCCCATCCATCTAATGCAAGTTCCAAAGAAAATAAGTTGACTTGGGACGTCATTTATATTTCATTATCTACTGTATTAAATAGAAAGTCCTAATTCAGTCAGAAAGTTTGAAATATATGAGACCACATAATGTGACATATTTTTAAGTGGAAAATTTTGGGGTTGATATTTTGTACATAGAAATATCAACCTACTTCTAGTGAAAGAAGACAAGATACAGCGACTCCCATCATGGCTTCCTCAATCCCAATTTGCAAGAGTTGTTGTAACATGATTAGTCCACCCTTCAGAGAGCTGGCTCTATTCTCATTCCTTCTCTCTAAGGAGAGCGAGGAGGAGATCTGTTTCTCCCTCACCCCCGCATGCCTTCCTCACCTTCCACACACACACATCTAGAACAGGAGTTGGAAAATGAGAAGTTACTTTTAAATAGATATGAATCCCTGTGGAACCTGAGCCACTGAATGTTAGGGTTCTTCTAGGTTGAGTGTAGCACGGTCATGTTTTCCAGAGGAATGAAACACATCTCTGGATTCAGAGTCAATCCACTTTCCTCACATGGACACAGCTTCTGTTTTCCAGTTCCCTTATTTGCTAAGTAAGAGCTATTAACCTCAAAAAGTATTGCCCCGGGTGGTATATTTATAGAGTTATTTGTTAGGATTCTTTGCATCTGCACTGAAATTGGTTTTGAATTCTTTCCAACTGGAGAGATCCATCAAAAGGACTGAAAATGAGTGAAAATGATAGGAGTGTGTTCCAAATGCAACAGAAAGCCACTCTCCCACCAAATGCATGTTTGGCCAAATTCCCTGCTCCTTTATATAGCCAAGATAATTCTGCCCAAGGGACAGGGCTAACCATCAGTACTGGTTGGGAGCAGGAACTAGAGGACCGATAGCCTTTGCATGCTTCAAGAAAAAGTGAAGAGTATGAAATTTAACATGGGATGGAGGACATCCTCTTTGAGAGCTACTTCTGAAAGGAGCTGAAAATACTCCTTTCCAGAAAGTTCTCCTCTGTTGGGTTTTTCTTTCTTTTTGCCTCCCATCTGTTGCTTCTTCCACAGTTTCTCCGATTTCCTTCTCTTACTAGATTTTAAGATCCGGGGGGGAAGATCCCATTTCTTTTTCATCTTTATGGCCTTCAAAGAATCTGGTAGAGATCTCTGCACACAGAATTTGAGTTGACTAACCAAATTAATGTTCTAATCACACATTGAACCTCATGGGTAGAGGCTGACTCAGTAGGAGCACTGAAGGAACTCAACAAATGCTTATGTGAATGAATGGATGAATGAATGAATGAATGAATGAATGAATGAACGAACTAAGAACAGGCCTTTAAATAGCTGCTGCAACATTCTCTTGGTAGGAATCAATGGGACAAAAGGCAGCTGGGAGTGGAGCTGTGTCCAAATGCCATGCACACTGGCACTCTTAGGCCATCGCCTGTTCTCCAGAAAAAATTAAAACAATTCAGTGACATTAATGAAAACGGATGAAGTATTCTATTGGAATAGTAATTCCTACTCCCGTTTGGAATCATGGTCCATTTTGAGGATTTGGACAAACTCTTTTCCCAAGAACAACGCACTTTTGCCCGTATACACAGTTTTGTATTTGGAGTTCCGCTTGACATGGGAGGACCAAACAGATCCCCAGGTTAGCAACCTTTGCTTCGATAAGTTTAATAAGAACTTTAAATCTAATAAGAACATTGAAGTTCAGGTTTAAATCATGAGATCAATGGCCAGGAAAAATTTATTTCTCTGTTTGCAGTTCTCTCATTAGTAAAATGGAAATAATATTCTCCTAACCTCACAGTATTGTTTTGGAACTAAAAAGAGCAAACATGATCCTGTATTTGAAAAACACTTGGTAAACTGTAAAACAAAATATTCATAAAAGGTTTTTCAATGCCCACGCTTCCTTCCACTGGGACAGGGTAGGCATGTGAGGCAGCTACTTCCATTCACTTGTCCTTCGCCCTCTGTCTCACTGACTCCCTGTGTGCTTTGTCTCAATAGGCACCTCTCCTCCTAGCCTGTAAGTTCCGTTAGGACCAGAAATGCAATTTTACTTATCCCTTTGTCTCTTTCTCCTTTAGATCCTAGCATAGTGCTTTATATGCAATTGACAAATAAGTAACGTTTAGAAACATTATTTTGGGTGGTAGCTAAGTCTCCCACATTGTCTTAATGTGTAGTGGAATGAACTGTAGGAGGTTCAAATATGTAAGTGCATTGGTCAGACGGACCCCATTCTGATAAAATACCGTATTCGGAAGCACACTTGCTTTGGAAGTCCTGGGTACAATCACCGTTTAGAGAAGGGGTGATTTATTAAGTAGCTGAAACATTCTCACTGCTGTAGGATAAGCTTTTCAGCCTTTGCCTCCATTTGTGAGCAACTGAAAATAAAAGGACTAATAAAATCCAATCACCCAGAACTTCTTCCTCTAGACAGACTGAATTATAACTTTTTAATTTAGGCAGGTAAAGAATTATTACTCTAGGGCAGGAATGTGTTAATAAAATCATCCTCGCTGCCTTTTCATTTAAAATAATCCCTTGAGCTGATTAAATGAAATATCACTTGTTTAATAACTGACAGAACATTATTTTTAAGCACAAATGTTTTGCATATCTTTGCTTCCCACTTCTAATTCCAGGCACAGAAGGGTGGAGGCACTGACATCACACAGAGGAGCCGAGCTCTGCGCTCGGATGCAGTTTGCCCTGTCATCGTGGCATCTATAATTTAGTGGGAAGCAGCGAGGTAGACAGAGCATTATCATTAGAAACCATTCTGAACAGGGATATAAAACACAGTCGCAATAACACTTGTCAGAAAGGTGACTCTAGTCAGAACTCATATCCATGAGTTTCAAGATAAATGCTGACACGGCAGCCATCCTACAAAGACTATTATTGCTTTTAAAAAAAACCAAGCCAAACCCCCAAACAAAGCAACCGCATGAACCTTCCCCAGAGTGAGTAAGTTAGTTCGAAGTTTGCATCTGGGGTGGCATAAACGTCCCATGATTTACAGCAAGTACATCCCTTCTCCACTTGGAGAAGGTATTTTATGATGCCACAGAGGAAGGATCCAATAGCATTTTGGGTTTAATGATGTTAAGCTATTTGGAATTCTTTCCCCCCTGTTATTTGGAATATATGAGCTGTGCCCCTAAAGCAGGTCATTAGCTGTGCTGTGGACGGGTTCATCGCCTCACCCTCAGCCCTGCTCCGCGGGTGCTCCCGTTTCCCTGTCTTCTCTGTTGAGAAAAATCTTTTTGACTTGGTACTAGGCTATGATTTAATAACCCTGTTCTGCTGACTTCATAAGCTGTGAAACCTCAGAGAAAATCCCAAATCTGAATTACGGTTCTAATTACCTAGCTCAGGCAAAGGGTTTCGGCATTGAAAGTTCTATTAGTACCCATTTCACACTGAGCATCTCTGTTGCCAGAGGTCACAGGGCTGCATCCTGATTCGCCTTCTCCTTCTCCAGGAATGCAGCCACTTCCCTGGCACCCTCCCTGTCTGAGAAAAGAGGTCGGGAGAGCTAACCGATTGGTGATTTAGTGCAGATTTTCCCAGAGTTCCCAGAACTTACTCAGAGAATGCACTTGGTTGAGGAGAAATGGGTTGTTTTCATTATAAAAGGATACTGTCATAGAAAAATATATTTAAAAAATAATTTCCCATTTACTTGATTACTTGATTTTAATTAATGACATTTTAAAGAAGTTGTTGATTATCCCAGCTTTTAAATGTCTAGTATTGTTTTCCAACAATTAAAAACATTAAAATAAAAATTAAAGCAGTCACGTGGTTAAAAGGAAGTTCCAGCAATAGGGCGGGTTCTACAGTGAAAACAGCCTTCCTCCCAACTCTGACCCCCACATCCCTAGCACTGTCCCAGTGGCAGTTCCTCACATGTCCTGTTTCATACAGGTCCCTGCAGAGATGTGTCATGCGCTCGCCAGTACATGTGCCTGCAGGTATTCTCTGGGTATGCATACATTGTTCTGCCCCTTGCTTTTCTTTGCTTAATAGCTCAGAACTTGTGCTGAATTTGAATACGCACCTTCAATATCTTTATAATGGCAGTATAATATTTTAGCCTATGGGCATAATTTTGCCAAGTTGCATTACAGATTAATTATAGACTATTTATTTATGAAATAGCAAAACACATGCAATGAGTTTTCATATATGTTTTTTTCCCCTGAAAAGGATTATTTTTTAAATAGGAACTTCTACTAGAATATTTAAGGTGCCTTTGTGAAATGTGTCTTGAGGAAGAAAATTTAAAGCTAACATTTAGGGTAGGTGACCACCAATTCAGAATAACCTGAAAAGCAAGATGGATACTTAAAATGATGAGAATTTTTTTTTTAAGTTCTTGAAATGTAATTTATCTCCTTGGGGGAATAAAATTATTTTACAGCATAAGATATTCCTGTAGCACCCTGTGACCACCTTCTGAGGGCTGGAGAGTCCCTTTAATGAGATCCAACTTTTGAAGCAAGTTAAGCTTTGATGAATGAAATAACCAAGACTTTATCTCCTTCTTAGAGAGTGTAGAAACTGCCCAGTTCAATGGCGAATGCCAGATTGCTTACTCATAATTAAAAACACTTCCTTGTATGCTATTTCCTAATCAAAAAAGGGAATAAAAAAGCATCTAATATACATTTCTCTCTTAGAAATTCTGGACATCAACCCTGTAATGTCTATTGGCACCTTGTAGTTCTTTCTTGTCCTGTGATTGTGAGTGATGACTTGTGTAACCTGTCTTTTACCATCTTGGTGTGCAGCTCTGGCTCGGGGCTTTGCAAACAGTAAATTGCAAAACAAGTCTTTATTCACTCCAAGTACAGTGGAAAGAAGACATTCTTCTTAAATATTCAGCATAGGGAGTTCTCTCATAATGAAAAATTCTAATAGTCACTTATAATTGTACCCATCTGAGAGAAAGACACATTGAGGAGAAAAAACCAGTTACCCTGCCTATGCTAGGCTGAAGAACTAAGTATACAGTTCTTACCAAGTTTAACAATCTCTCATTAAAATGTCACTTACCACTATTAATAGGACCATATGTTAAACAAATCAATATAAAAATATTAATAATAGTATTCAATAAATCATAAAATAAAAATCAGTATATTATAGAGAAAAATAAAAGATAATTCTATAGTGTTGTGAGTACACATGGACATGTGATAGATGTGCTTATTCATGAAGCTTTAGTCCAGTGGTTCTCGACCTCTGGCCCTTTAAATACAGTTCCTCATGTTGTGACCCAACCATAAAATTATTTTCATTGCTACTTCATAACTGTAATGTTGCTACTGTTATGAATCGTAATGTAAATATCTGATATGTAGGATGGTCTTAGGCAACCCCTGTGAAAAGGTCGTTCGACCACCAAAGGGGTCGCGACCCACGGGTTGAGAACCACTACTTTAGTCGGTTTGTGGATAAATTACAACTTTAAAGTGTATGTCTCCACAATCATTTTGGGTATAAGTTTACCATACTTCCCTATCTCCACTTGAGAAGACTGATTAAGGTTCTATCTGATCTGGATATTTTTGGAGGATGGGTTGTTTATTTCACTAGCATTATTAGAGATTGAACTTCTATTTGTATTGATATCATAAACATATTGCCTTCAACTTCTCCCCACCCCTCATAAGTTATATGTCAAACAAACAAACAAACAAAAAAAAGGAGACAAGGTTTTCTGAGTTGGAGAATAAATTAATTCAAACCTGTTCACCCTAACTTGCAATCATTCCAAGAACAAAAGCTCACCCAACCCCTGGATGATCTGCGGTGTGAGCTCTGGCTATGTGAGTGCTGGCTGCCTGGGTAAATTTGGCCCTCAGAGAAAGTGACCAGGACTGCACCTCATTGACATGGGAAACAGGTTTATAAAGATAAAAAGACGACACAGAAAAGGTTCAGTGATAGAACCAGGTGTCAGGATACTCAGGGATGGTGAGAAGAATCTTCGTTTTGAACAAGATCCTCCTGCATTCTAAAGTTGGAGAACATGGCAGCCAGGATGGCAGGAGTTGCCTTCATAGGCATGGAGCAGAAGAGAGACAAGACTTTGAAACCCAGATAAGACGCATCAGTGGATGTATCCAAAAGAAACAGGGATTGAAAGCTCATAGGTTTGCAGAGAAAATAGCCCCTAGGAGAGTAACTTGGTATTCCAAGTTGATTTGGGTGACTCAGGCATAGGGTAGGCTTTTGCAGCACATGTTCAGCAGATTCAGGATGCAAGGGGAACTCCTCAACCTCTCCCCCAGCCCCATTCCCGACCAAATATTCACAAAGTCATATACATTATATATGGAGCAAAAGCAATAAACAAAACATACTGAATTTTCTTGCTAGCAACCAGGAGTTTGGGTTTACAGCAAATGTACTTTCCTTCCCTGGCAGCAAACTAAATTACATACAGATTAAGTTAGGTGGAGGAATAAATTTCATCAAAACCGTGTTGGATAATCTAACTTGGATGTTGAAGTCAACAGCAGCTGCTATGGATATGATATTAGAGTGTGAAAAATCCAAGAGAGCAGTGTTCACCTAGAAGAACAGAAAAATCACAGGATAACCTCTAAAGACTCCTGCTGCACTATTTACCAAATGTGTGTCTCTGGTAAGCTGTTTAAAACACTTCAGGTTGTTGGTTTTTTTTAAAAAATCACTTTCATATGATGTCTGTAATACCTTCCAGGAACCCCAGGAGTAAATACCCCATTTTGTGGGGAAGGAAGGCAGCTCAAATGGTTGAAATACAAGTTTAAGGGGAGCCCGCTGGTAGAGACAGAGCCAGGAGTGTAATGTGGGTTTCTCTCTCCCAGGGTAGAGCTGTTTCTGTGATATCACAACCATCCCATTCAAGGACTTCATTTTCTTAGCACATTGTAGGTGTTGACAAATGCTAAATAAATTAATATATAATTACCAGGAATGGGAAAGAAGTGCTTGGGGAGTTACAAGAAAAGAGCACTAACTGGAGGAAGATGAGAAGTTATCACTTATATTAGCAAATAAATTTGGTATTCTCCTTTAATCATGAAATTGAGGTAGAGGGTTTAAAAACCATTGTAAGGATACCAGTTCATACTTCCTCAATAAGAAGGAGGTAAAAAGGCAATATTCTTCTTTGAGGGGAATACGGTTAGCTCCCCAGCAATAATGTTATAGAAGGCATTTTTTAAATGACATAGGGGTAGCCCTATCTAAGCACCGCCTGACTTATGTAGGAAAAACCCCATAATTAAAACTGCAGGCTTGATTCTTTGCTTTAATCATCAGGTAGAGTTTTAGGTCACTTTGAAAGTATAAAAAGGGATTGTGTGGCAATCAATTCCTTTTATTTGTTCTTTCTTTTGTCTTTGTCACTAATGTAGAAATAGAAAACAAATTATAGCTACCCTATAGCTCTCACAAGTCAGAATAATTTAGTTTCAATAGACTTGGTGATACTGTTTAAACCTTGAAAGTTAATAAACATGGATTTGTAGAATTAAAAATATTGAACTATTGGAGTGCTACCAACTCACAAAATTAAAGTTTTATAACCCAAAGTCGAAGACTATATTCTACAGTTTAAATATTTCATATCTGACATTTTCCAACTTGACAATGTGAAGTCTGATTTTGATTTTTCAATCCAATA
The DNA here is from genome assembly GCF_963259705.1 of Myotis daubentonii. NCBI lineage: Eukaryota > Metazoa > Chordata > Mammalia > Chiroptera > Vespertilionidae > Myotis > Myotis daubentonii. Next base: position 88,079,850 of record NC_081840.1, on the reverse strand, counting down.
TGCGTTGGGGAGTTTAATTCAAAATCAAGATAAAAACCATTTCTGAGACTACCATCTCTTTCTGTTGTTCCCTTCTTACTCTGTTTATTTTTTCACTTTGGATAACAAACGTTTCCACCTAATTGTGTTGTACATATATTGGAGAATGTTCTCCTTAGGCATGAACCAGTGTACATGGATTGTTAAAGGATGAAAACCTTGGCAATTAGAGTGTCATGCGGGCAGTATATGACCAGTCTTACCTATAAGGTATATTCAAGGAAAATGCTTTTTTTATTTTTTTAAAGACTGTGAACTACTACAGAAGTTCCCTAGAGGTGAGCATCTGCAAGCAGAGACAGGAGTTGAAAAGTTGGGTCATGTGGTTCTGTGAGGTCTTCGTCAAGACCTCAAGGTGCAGGCAGGGCCTTTTCATGCTATGGAGGTGCTTATGCCAGTAGGATGGCCGGATGAAGTGATGTGGTGGTAGGATTCCTTGCTACTCAAACGCAGCAGCCAGACCAACGTCGTTTTCTTTTGCAGGCCTGTGGAATCTATTGGAGGTACGTACACTGCGAAGAGACTTCTACAGAGAGAAATAAGCAAGCTGAAAAGGCTATCAGGGATCCCATAGAAAGGCAATGTAACTCTAAGGGCTTTCTCACTGAAGTGGGCTTGCTTTTTGAGAGTGTCTGTTGGAAGTATGTTTTTGCCTATAAGGAAATTGGGAAGATCAATACAGCTTAATGTTCCAGTTGGATATGTGGACAGAAATGAAGATCTCCATGTAAATACTGGTACCATTTTGTGAGGGCTGTAGCTGTGACCAAAGAACCTTCATGTTTATTAGCTGTGTCTACAAGGAAGGGCAGGTTTACCCCTGAAGACACTGGGAAATAAGTCACAACACACCTTTGACACTATCAGCTCTCCCCATTCTCACAGCTTTCTGAGAACACAGACTATTCAGTCTCACCAGGGAGAGGAAACTCAGGTTCTCTCCTAAGTTCCCTTCAGTAAATTTAAAACTTTTGGGGGGTTTTCTTGATCATGGTTTAATTAAGACTGACAGATCACTAACTCCAAGTCAGCAAGGATCTCCTTGGATACATTTTGATGTCAAATTCTCTTTCTGAGTAAATGGGAAGACTAACACATATAATTTCTTAGATAATGTTTTAATATCTTGCATTGAATAAAACTTTTTTTTAATCAAGTTACAATGGTAGCACAGAGCTCCACAAGGGGCTAAGGGGTTGCAGATGGCTGCATTACTCTAAATGTTCAAGCTTGACTGACCCATTTCATCAGCACTGTCAGAGCCTTGCACTGATACATGTTGACAACATTTAATCTTAAAAAATTGAAAGAAATGAATTAATATGCAAATTTCATCAGCTTTGTAATAAAAATGTCCTTGAAAAAAAACAGTGAACATGACCCCCGAGGAATTGTGTGAATTATCCCAGCTCAATTCTTTAAGTTAGTCAGAGGTACACGGGTCCGCAAGGAAATCAGTGCAGATTTGACTTGGAAATAATTATGATGAAGAACAAAACACAAGCAGGTTGAATAAATGTAACAACTTGGGAGAAAGTCTTAGTCCTGTTTGTTATTCACTTTGAATTAACAGGATTAGGTTTGTTTTTTTGAAAATAAAGGAACACCACTGTGTAATTTTAACACCTAAGTAATGTGGGAACAATATTTTCTTAACTATTAATTTTAGTGCATATTAACAATCACATTTGACAAAAATCAAAGTTTTTTTGAGGCTATAATTGAGTGCAGCTTTTTGGTAAAAGAGAGGATTGTAAGAAACTCTCATATTTAGACCATGGTTTATATAGGATTTCTGAAATGGTCATTTTGACAGAATTGTGTGGTCAACCCACTTGCAGTACAAATACAATTGACTGATTTTTATTGATACTGAAGTGGGCAGCCATTTCACTGAATTTACCCAATTGATGGGATCGTGTAAACAGAGTGTCTAGATGTGAGTGAGGTTTATAATAATCTCCATTATAAACACGCGGAAGTTTGGTGTTGAATCACGAGCTCAGTGCAGGGAAGCAGCCGTCTCGGTGGGCATGCAACAGTAGCCTCCGCCTGGGTTCTGGACCCAACTCTAGGAAGCGACGCCGGGGCTTGGTCATAACAACTGAATATTTCTAAGTCAAAGTTCAAGGCTTTTAATGTCCCCAACGCAGATATGAATGTTAACAAAGGAGCTTCAACCATTAAACAAAATAATACCAAACCAAATAACATATCCATAACAGCTTACCAGCAGTCAAAATGAAGGAGTGAATGGCTTGAGGATAGATATAATTTTCTGTCCTCAAGTAAATTCTAATTAATTTACTTCCCCCCCCCCCATTGACCCTCTTCTACTTCCCTCACACCCTTTCCCTCAAAAAACGCATAGACACAGACAACAGTATAGTGCCTACCAGAGGGACATTCTCATTAATTTAAAGAGACGTATGGATTTTAAGGAAAGACATGTGGTTTTCATTTCAACCCTTTGCATCTTTGTGCCACAGGGTGGGGAGGCTTTCTCCGTCCCTCAGCACAGTGACTCTTCTGAGCTCTGGGGTCCGAGCGGCTTTGCCATTGGCTCAGTCTGTACCTGGGCATTGCTGGCTTTGCCAAGGGATGTCTACACAAACTACATTCAAGTTGTTTTTCAGACATCCATATACTTTCAATGCTGGTTTAAAAGCTAAAAGTCACACCAAAAAACTAACTGTCTCCCATAAAGACACCAAATAAGGGTTGTTAACAATCTGAAAAAGCCCACATGGTCTTTTTGAGGCTCTGAAGCCCTGTAACTTTCCTGATTTCATAGATCGTATCCTGGGAAGACAGAGGCACTAGAATGCAGCCTTTGCCCAGCCAAATGAATCTCCTCTGTAAGCTTTTGTGGTTCTCTACAAAAGGCCTCTAAGCTTCTCCTTTCTTTCTTCAGTAAAATCCTACTTTTATAGTGCCCTTTGCACCTGCTTGCATAAAATGAATAACCCAACAGTTTAATTTTGCACTATTCTGTCGGTGAGGAAGTGATATAAAGTTGCAGAAGGAAAAAAATAAAACCCTTTCTTGGTGTCCAAAATTAATATATATCAAGTGCAAGGGACATCTTAATCTTTTTGAAACGTTTTTCTAAAATAGATGTTCTTTTATCATATGGCACATCAAGACCGGTTGGAAGGAGGGAATGAGAAAAAAGGCATTTGGTTAACATGCTGCAGAACAGCACTCTCTTTCCCACCTCACTTCAGGCTGTTCTTGAGAGATCTGAACAGTTGTGTAATAATGAAAAATGGGCGATACTTGTGGGGCATTGCCTGCGCTCACACACCTCCGCCCACGCATTCATCATTCTGCAGGTATTGTCAGTGAAAGTTTAATTGCATAAACACTCTGTAACTGTCCTGTCATATTTCTTGTCAGTCTGGATTCTCTCTCCGGGCTCACTATCTCACAAAACTATAATTGAATTGCTACCAAATCACAAGAGTCCCCCCCCTCCCAAATGAAATCTTTATGAATAGAATTTGTTTTCTATCAGCAGATTTGACAAATTGTGGCAGAGGAAGGGCCCTGGTGATAATTTTTGAGTTTATTCTCAATCTAGCTATTTGCTGAATGCTCTTATCTATTTTTAAAAAATTTTAAAGCCCCGGTGGGGGGATGGGGCGGAGCATCCAACAAGCCGAAGGGGCTCTGTGGCAATAATTCCGAAGCCAGTGAAAAAACGGGAAGATTATCTCTGCCCTACTGTAAAGCTGTACCATCGGTAAATGAAAAACATGCAGATTAATTCAGAATTAAGCATGGGATCCGTCCGAGATAAGAGTTCAGCAAACTATGTCAATTCTTAGTTATGAGGTATTAAGTACCCAATTTAGTCAAGTGTTTATTCCATTAAACCTTCACTTCATTTCTCCTTGCACCAAACCTCTCGGTGATCATTACTCATGTAGGAGCTCTGAGCAGCCCGATTCCTTTGACAGAGTTTTAGGACCATGAACAAATGAAAATTAATCAAAGGCATGACATGCGATTTACTAAATATGTGATCATGAAATTTTCATGCATTTACAACATTGTCAAAGTACTAATAGTTTCCCCAAACAAATAAACCAGAATGTATCAGATGTGGAATAAGGCTTATCTTTTGTTTCGTCTTTGTTTCATTTTATGCTCTGGTAAGCCGCATCCCCACTCCTGTTTCACAATACGGACTCTCAGCAAGGGCCTGAACACCAGCCATTCTCTTAAAATTCTGTTGGTGGTGTGGGCATGAAACATGGCTCCTGGCAAATAACTCTTAAATGGGACTAGGCTTCACCCAGATTGACAACTGTCTGATTGTTTATGTTTTTAAAATGTGCTTATCAAAAGCATGTAGGATTGATGGGTGTTTGTAGATGAAGTTATGTTTTTGCAACAGACTTAATTTAGGACTAAGGTTAAGGCTTAGGATAAATGAGTGCATTAGATGATTAAAGAACATTTGTCTTGTGGGACATTTAAGTCATTTATTTATGACACTTAAAAACAAGCTAGGGAAGAAAGCACCATGGGTTTAGCGAATCAGCTTTATACAAATGTTAAACTAAAACTAATGACTTTTTTAATGGAACTTCAAGATATGTCAGTTTACTAAATATCCAGAGGCAGAATCAAATGTGCCGTGAAATAAACATGATGAAAAATATTGGAATTTTTAAAAATCACTCCATGCTATGTATATGTGTGTCTATATTCCCACATGGAACTTCTTCCAAAAGTTTTTTTTTTTTTTAATTGCATTGCTTTCATATTGAGGATCGAGGTCTTCGGCCCCTCTGCAAAGTGCTCTTTTATTTTAGATAGTAGAAAGAGGTATTTTGATGGTAGAGGAATTTGGACTATTGTGCGGCACTGTGCTGGGTATGATAAAATACCTTGTCAGGGGTGACTAGATGGCTCAGGGGATTGGTAATGGGACATATAGAGCCTTTCACCCATAGGTCATTGGCTTAAATTTTGTCCAGGTTGGCAGTGACTAAAAGTCATTAACATCTCATGACTGCTTGGTGGCCTATGGGAAATGAGTTTCTTAATTTATTTATATATGTAGGTCCGTATATAGCACCTACGGCCAGGGCATCTGGGCATCTCTCTTGCTGTTACAGAAGTGTTCTACCCTATCTGCCAACCCCCTCTCTGTGTAATAAGGAGATGGCGGGACACAGGAGAGGAGACTTTTAATTCTCTGTGAGGTCACCAGTTTTACCATTGCTCTTACTGGTGTTTTTATTTGAAGAGGATGTCCCCAGACAAGTGAAAGGCATTGACAAACAGACTGATATTTTACTAAAGACACAGGAGGGAAGCTTTGAACCCTAGAGAATTTACATCTTTCTATTTTATGATCAATAGGATATGCAATTTTCAAAATTTTCCAGATTTTATTACCAATTGATAAAAAAAGTAAAAGTAGGCAGATGGTATCATCAATCCTAATTATGTGGAAGCTTGAGGCTTGCATAATTAGCTCCTGGCTAACAAATGACCACGAGGTACATTTCTACCCTTTTCTATCACCTTAGTTTCAAGTCATCATTTCTCCCTTTGTCAAGGCCTCTTAATAATTCTTCTCCAGGACTACTCACTCGCTTCTGAATTAAAGAAATTGCCTTTGGGATGGTTTCTTTTGCTTCCAGTCAACTCTACTCAACACATCCTTCACATTCTTGCAAAAATAAATGACCAGGTGTTAAGTTCAGTGAACATAAGTTACTTGTGGATAGGAATCAACGTAACCTCAGAAAGACTCTTCTATAGAGCCGCTTAGGAAGGATGGAGAGTGCCCCCAGCTGGTGGTCCAGGTGGAGGTTAGATAACTACTTTAGGTGGCTATTGAGAAGCAGCCTGGTGGAAAGGTTAAGGATGGAAACTCTGGTGCCAGGCTGCTTGGGTTTAAATTCTAAGCTTTCCACCTGTCTGATTTTTCTAAGTTTTTTAAAAAAAGGTCCCTTTTTTTTTTTTTTTTTTTTTAGTTCCTTCATCTGTAAAGTGGGAAAAATAATGGTACCTTCTTTATAATATTTTGTGAGAAATGAAAGAGGCAGCACCTATAATGGGCTTAGCAGAATGCCTGACACCTGGCGACCATGCAGTGAATATTAGTAGCTCGGTTGTCTAGGGCATTCAGGGGTCCGTAGGTAGTTGCACAGTGTCACCCTCCCCAAGGGAGGATCCTTCCAAATTCAAAATTTATTTTCGTATCTACAAGTGATCAAATAATGTTTTTATTGGGTCACTGCTCTGTTTAATGAGTTGTCCTAAGAACTTACCATATGGATCTCAGGTGCTTTCCCCTGGCAGTCCTGCTCCTGCAAGATCTGGGCCCACGCACCCGGGCTTCAGTGAGGAAGACAGGGCTCCTTCCTGGATCCCCAGTGCTGCTGGGATGGGCCTGTGGTGATCATCTCTACCTTTTAGGTTGGTTTTCTGCGGGGCATGCGAGTCAGCCCTCATCAAAGCCACCCATGACAATTAAGCCTTTCTCTGATTTCTTACCCCAATTGCCTTTTTTTGTGCCTGAAGTGAGATAGCAGCACGATCCCTCCTCTTTTTTTCCTCTGGTTGTTGACTGTGTATAAACCTGATGTGATCAGTTGTCTGAGGGCAGGTGTCACAGCTTCTACCTTTTGGGTTCTCTGTAAGCACCTGGCAACGTCCTTGAAACAAAACAGACCCTAGGGCCACCGTCTGCATTGGTGTGGTGTCAGCCTTTTGCCATCTCCAATTTTGATAGAGGGTCATTTTGAGAAATAAATTACTTAAAACACGCCTATTATTATAATTGGAACGTATAGGTAAAACATAATGAAAGCTATTCATATTATCATTAATGTTAATTAGAGTACTTGCATTCGAGTATTTGCAAAAAGTTCTACCTTGAGTAGAAAAAGCTTTGAAAGAGTCGGCACAGTTTCCAAAGCTAGCATTTCCCGAATGCCAGTCAGTAAAGTCAGCCTAGTATTAATGAAAGGAGGCAGTATGGGCCACCTCCGCTCCCAGCCCTTCTTTACAGCCAGGGAGATCAATAGCCAGAGGAAGTAATATTCCTGAGAACCTATCAGACAGCAGGCATTTTTAAGGCCAAACAAACAAACTCATAAAACCCTTGACAATGTACTTCTAAGTCCCTGACAGTCGTGGTTCATGTATGTCTGGGTATGTCAAGGCAAATTGCTTCCAAAGAAGCAATGTTCCTGGGCTGTTAATTTCAGGGTTGCAGTTTCAAACCCGAGATAGGCTGGCAAGGCTGCTAGGAGCAGCAGATTGTAATAGAACCTACCCTACTCGTCTACTGTAGCGCCCTGATTGTGGCCATCGCACGGCTGCATTGTATTAACACGCTCTCTCCCTCACATGATGGTCAGCTGCTGAAGGCAGGAGCTTCATCTCTGTTTCCTCAGTGCTTCTTACAATGACCGACATATGGCAGACATGGACTCAATGATTACTGAATCCTAGACAATCCCTATTATCAGGTGGGCCTGGGTTTTGAAAGAGAATTCCCTTTGGTTAATAACAAGTAGAGAGAAGATATAGGTTCTTCTCTCTCTCAAGCTGCTTTGTCAGCTCACAATAGTTGGCTGATGTTTCCCATGGGTCCCAAGAAACCCATGATTGTGTTTCATGAGCAGATGCCTCCAGGAGGATATGGCACCTCCGGATGGACTCCCTGCTCTTCTTGCTTTTCCTCCATCTCATGACTGCCTTGGGGGGCTGGTTTTGAAAGGAGGCGCCCAGAGAAGCTGCAGGGAGCCTGGCCCAGCACTGGCCAAGGTGGAGCAGAGAGCAAATGCAGAGACAATTTGGCTGTGCTCCTGGCAGAGGAGGCAGGCACCTAATGGGACCAAGGGACTCAGGGCTGAATTCTGCCCATAATTAATTCAGATGCCACTGGAGTTTCAATGGAAGGAGGAAGGCAGAGGAATGGATTAGATAGTTTTAGACCTAAGTGAGAGACTGCATTTTTTAAAAAAGATGTTTTAGTCCAATGAAATACGCATGGACAGGGTTAGTCAGGGTTATCTCTGGACTTCAGAAGCCCCTTGGAGAAAATTCCTCTGGTTTGATTCCTACCAGGGTCCTATCTCCTTTCTCCATCTAGTCCCTAGGTTTCCCATCTACTCTGTCCCTAATTTTGTACCCTTAACTCTAATCTTGGCTGATAAACTAACCTGTGTTTGGGGCAAGCCACTTCGAATTTCCATCACTTTCCCCTCATCTGTAAAATAAGGATAACACACTGACCTGCCCCAGAGGGAAAGGGTGTGAATTAGCTTCTGTGATTAGCAGTTTCTGCGCTCTGCATACATCAAGCTGGAGATGAATGCCAGCCATTATCACGGTGGCCTGAGTACACTTTGCTGCTAAAGTTATACTCAGGATAAAACTGCTTGGCAAAGAGCTGACAACTGGAAGTTGCAAACTTTACACAGAAGCAATATTTCCAGCATTTTCCCCAAGCAATCATGAGTAAATTGCTCACTAGGGGTGGAAATGGTTTCCAGCCAGTTCTGCCTCTTCTGATCTGTGCACCCTGCGAAGCTCAGTCAATGCCAGGTAACCGATCCTTCGCTGGACTGCTCTTTAGTGCAGAAGAATTCAGAATGCTATAATTTGGACCGCGATGAAATTTCTTTGCAGTGCTATGTATTAAAAGCAAATAGCATTTGCTTTGTTCAAGACAAAAGTTACAGAAGTAGAATCTACAATTTTTAATTGTCCAATGACAAAGACCACCACATTAAAAAAAAAAACACAACAAAAAACGGGAAAGAACAGGCCATCCATTAACAATTTATCTTGAGTTTCATTTTAGAAACTCTGAAAATGTACCCCTTATCACTACAGGTAAAGAAAAGTCAAAATTATGACCTGAAAAGCTATATAAAACAACTTAAAAATAATGGGTTTAAAAAATTGATTTTCTAAACCTTCAATAGGTTTAGGAAAAAATGATACATATAAACTGAGTGAACCTATTTGTATTCTGATAAGAGTCTGTGTTTCTATTATTGGACAAACCATTTGCTACCCTGTAAATACCACTGTATTAATTTATATAAAAGCTGCACTTTGTGGAGCCACAACCACTGTGTTCTAAATTCTGAAAGAAAACGTTTCAGAATGTCATACAGAACTATGCTGAACGCCAACATCTTCTCTGCGAACCAGAGGGAGGCTGCCCTTCTGTAGGCACATGACTCATCAGCACAGATTCTCACAGGTCAGCGTGTGGAGCAGGGGTCCGCAAACTTTTTATTTTTTTAAAAAATTTTTTTTATTTTTTTTAATATATTTTATTGATTTTTTACAGAGAGGAAGGGAGAGGGATAGAGAGTTAGAAACATCGATGAGAGAGAAACAGCGATCAGCTGCCTCCTGCATACCCCCTACTGGGCATGTTGCCCGCAACCAAGGTACGTGCCCTTGACCAGAATTGAACCTGGGACCCTTGAGTCCCCAGGCCGATGCTCTATCCACAGAGCCAAACCGGCCAGGGAGCGCAAACTTTTTAAACGGGGCCAGTTCACTGTCCCTCAGACCGTTGGAGGGCCGGACTATAGTTTAAAAAAAAACTATGAACAAATTCCTATGCACACTGCACATATCTTATTTTGAAGTAAAAAAACAAAACGAGAATAAATACAATATTTGTATTTGCATGTGGCCCGCGGGCCGTAGTTTGAGGACCGACCCCTGGTGTGGAGCCTCAAAGGATGCCGCTGTGCATTCTGGGAACTGGCCTGGAAGGGGTAGCTCAGGCACTGGGCCAGCAGAGCCTTGTGGGAAGAAAGAGATTTTACCCTACCTTTCTTTACTTCCCTCAGACAAGGTCCTAAAAGTACAAGGTTGCTTGCAAATGTTCTCATTGTACACAGACAAGCACACTACAAAGCGTGAGCATACGCAAGAAGAGGTGACAAGCGTGCCTAGGCCTTGCGCAGCAGAAGAGAGCACGGGGAAATATTCATTCCCTTCTGGGGAAGTGATCTTATTTAGCTTAGCTTGGAGTAAAGGTGACATTTAAGAATAGACTACTTCCTGCATGAAAAAATGGTACTGCATCAGGTAGCTTTTTTGAGGCCAAGGAAGCATTCTGAAAGTGGCCAGGATCTCCTTGTAATGGTACTGGCTTATTTTTGGAGCATGTATGTCATTTTCATTGAGGGGTGAAAGGTCATTTCTATTTCATTTAAAAATGACAATGATATAGCTAAGGAAAAGAAATCCTATATAATAGAAGCTTAATATGCTAAGTGTCCAGTCGTTCAGTTGGCCATTCAACCAATCAAAGCGTAATATGCTAATGATATGCTAAGGCCACTCAGCTGCTCACTATGATGTGCACTGACCACCAGGGGGCAGATGCTCCGACCAGTAGGTTAGCTTGCTGCTGGGATCCAGCCAATCGGGACTGAGTGAGATGGGCCAGACACTCCTGGAGCCCTCCTGTGTCTCTCCCTGGCCCCGATCATGCACCAGTGGGGTCCTTCGGACTGGCCTGCGCCCTCTCACAATCTGGGACCCCTTGGGGGGGATATTGGAGAGCCAGTTTTGGCCTGACGGCGGAACGACCAGTTGCTATGATGTGCACTGACCACCAGGGGGCAGATGCTCAATGCAGGAGCTGCCCTCTGGTGGTCAGTGCACTCCCACAGGGGAGTGCTGCTCAGCCAGAAGCCGGACTCACGGTTGGCGAGCACAGTGGCGGTGTTGGGAGCCTCTCCCACCTCTGTGGCAGCTCTAAGGATGTCCAATTGCTGGCTTACAGACATCCCCTGAGGGCTCCCAGACTGCAAGAGGGTGCAGGCCAGGCTGAGGGACACCCCGTCCCCACTGCAGTGCACAAATTTTGGGCACCAGGTGTCTAGTAATTTTTATAAGTTTTGGATAAAAACTGAGTTTTTATGTCGAACTGATGATCCCTTTGGGTTATGAAAATATTAGTTTTTGCTAGGCTGCTTTCTGACTATGATATGTGACACTCCCATGTGCACCTGGGTTCCCAGGAGGCAGCCAGTGTGGGGATGGTGCACATATCTGGACCATTGCTATAGCTGCAGTACAGAGCCATTTCCTATTCAATTCATAAGAGGTAACCGTGGTACATTATCTGATGGATTTATCTTTGCTGATATTATATGAATATGGAAAAGAATTCAATGTGTGTTTACAGTTTGATAAACATTCAACATAAATTATACATTTTAATTTCATTTATTTGTTGGGGACTATGGAAAGCAGAAATTTCATCGCATACAAACTGCCACTCAGATTGAAGAATCACCAGTTTCCTGAAAAGGTACACTAATTGCAAGAACAAAATTCATTTCCATCTGAAGTGAGTCACTATGGCTTATAATCAGAGTTTTTAAAAGGCAGCAGTGGTGAGCTGTCCTAGTGACTGACTATACAGTTGTATTTTACACTTCCAGTGGCTCCAACATTGTCATCAAGAATAAATCAAGTGCTAATAAACCTCCTTCCGTTTGCCAACTTGAATGTCGTGGTTACCACACTATATCTGAAAGAACTTGGCCTGATCTCCTAGCATTAGCATGCGGAGCAGTCTCCATGATATTATCTTACATATAATGACTCCAAAAATCTCACAGAGATTAATGGTGATAACATAATTCCAAAAAGTTGCCATTCTACATGCAGAAATATATTGGCAGTAAAAACCAGTCACTGTGTACCTTTCCCCAGCAGGAGATCTCTCACTTTTCTTTGATTTTTAAAGGCTTCAGATCAATAACTGGAGTGTCATTATTAACAGCTCCCTCAACACCTTGGCCAGCACTAATATTAAATCCATTACACCTTCTGTTTGACATTTGCAGTACGGCAGAGAGTGCGGTAGATACAGTCACATTGTCTGGGGACTGGGGTTGGATGTGGGGTTAGGAAGATGTTTTCTCCTTGCCTGACTTCTAAATTCAGTTCATTGATAGGAAACTTGAACCAATAATAAGAAGAAAAGAACCCTGCACCCCCAACGACCCTATATTAGGTGGTAGATAATTCACCCACAAAAGTACAAGTGTATCTCATATCTAAGCAGTTTTTCAAACAAAAATATTGATCTGAACCTCAGACAGTTTTTTATATTCATTTGTTCCTCTAATTATATCACTTGTGAAAATTGTCTAATGATTTCAGAAGAATAGAGCTCCTGTAGAAACAGGAGCTGATCAAATTGACCGTAGCACAGAGGCATATGTAGAAAAGGCAGATTATTTCCAGCCAGGCAAGTACTCAACTGCTTCAATTTTGCTTGCCTTTAAAATATCCAGGACATACAGTAGGCGAAACAGCATAGAGATCATTCTACTGCAATGATTATCTTCACCCCCCCCCACCTGCTCCCCCAAACAAGCTAGATCTGGGTGGAACTTAACCTCTATTTTTAGACAGCAAATGGTTAATGGTGTTGCTGTAGTTATCCTTCACCAAAAGTACTGTCTCATACATTTTGCTAAATTGTCTAAATCCTGGTGCAGTATTGATTTCTCCCTCTATGAGCTCGCACCCATTCAATAAGCCGCAAGAACCTCTCGTCCTGACTGAATTCCCTCCAAAGCAGGACCCAGGCACGTGACTCCTGACAGTGGTCCTCTAGCTGGGAACTGATTGTTAGCTGGTGGGAAACAAACCACTGGAGACAGAGAGGAAATTTTATGTTACAGTGAGAAACATGACAGGGACAGTGAAAAAGCAGGCTACCAGAGCATGTACTCGTATGTTATGCTATTTAAGCAAACAAAGGAACCCCACCACATGACTGTACATGTGTATAGGAGCAGAAACAAACCTGGAAGGATGGACATAGAGTCCATACACGGGGTTCTTTGGGTCATGTCATGTTGTTTGCTTTTTGTTTCCTGTATTTCTGGACTTTTTACAACAAGTTGAATTAATTTTATAATTGGAGAAAAACCAACCTGTTTTAGTAAGAAGGAGGAAGGCGTAAAACCAGCAATGTTATGAGCCTGAGGAATATTACTCTTTGCTGCCAAAACAGGGAGATTTTCAAAGTTCCTCTAGGACAGAGGTTCTCAACCTGTGGGTCGCGACCCCTTTGGCAGTCGAACGACCCTTTCACAGGGGGCGCCTAAGACCATCCTGCACATCAGATATTTACATTACAATTCATAACAGTAGCAACATTACAGTTATGAAGTAGCAACGAAAATAATTTTATGGTTGGGCCACAACATGAGGAACTGTATTTAAAGGGCCAGAAGGTTGAGAACCACTGCTCTAGGATTTCTTAAAAGAGCTGCTTTTCTGCTTATTAAGTGTTTAAAAGATACAGTATTGAAATTTAGTAAGAGGGTAGCACTCATAATCCCAAGATTACAGAATCATTAAGAGTGAGGAAAAGAGTCACGCAGATCCACAAAAAGAAAACGACCCACGCAGACATCACTCCCGGAGGCTCTGTGCTCCTCGGGGGGGGGGGGGGGGGGGCAGGAGCCTGGGGGACAGCGCACAGCAGTCTCCTCCAAGGCACTGGGGCAGCTCCGGACAGGCATACCAGAACCCCTGAACTTTCCATATGGCCGCCTATTTATTTTCCTTACACCTACCTTAAGAGTTCCCTAAAAGAAAGATATTACTAAGCTATTAAGAAATGTGCATACATATAAAATATTTATCTGGGTTTGCTGTCCAGTCTACAGATTTTTTCCCCCTCTCTCATTATCTTTTTTTTAAAGTACATATTTTATTGATTTTTTTACAGAGAGAAAGGGAGAGGGATAGAGAGTTAGAAACATTGATGAGAGAGAAACATCAATTCAGCTGCCTCCTACACACTCCCCACTGGGGATGTGCCCGCAACCAGGGTACATGCCCTTGATCAGAATCGAACCTGGGACCCTTCAGTCCGCAGGCCGATGCTCTATCTACTGAGCCAAACCAGCTAGGGCTCTCTCATTATCTTGAGGCTGGTTGAAGACAAGACAATCAAAGGACTGGCAGTTCAAAGAAAAGGAATCCCGATCATAGCACAGTATCCTGCCTCTTAGGCCGGTTTAGTCACTTGCTTCCTTTTATTATTATGCCAAATGTTGTTTAGATTTCAGTCATTTAGTAATGCTACAGTGAACACATCAGGGCTTCTGAAAATTTTCCTACCTACGAGTCCCCTCATTTTCATAATCATCACATATTGATATCCCTTTCCAACCACATTACACTATTATTTCACAAAGAATCTGTGTTTTACCAGAGTTTAAAAGATTATGATGCAACGAAGAACACTCTTCAAAAATGTTCCTCCGCGTTATTAGGAATTAGGAAATCTTGTTAAAATTCTTCCAGCTTTTAAGAAACATAAGCAGCTTTGGGATGTAGTGGCTGACATGAACTTTTAAAGTAATTCCCTTGGAGCAATGATCTGCATTAGTGAGGATATCCAGCTAAAGGGAGCTCCCCACCCCGCTTCTCAGTATTTGAGCAGTCAGTCTAATTGCCTTTTCAAGCCAAAGACTGAAAAGAACCCACACTGCAGACTTTGAAAGCAAAGTGCGTTTACCCTTCTCTAATGGCAGGAGAGACACTCGCCATCAAGGGAGAGAAACCTTCTTACGCGACTGTCGCTAATGAGCCCAGGTTGTTAGAGTGTGCTTAGAAAGCAGAGTTTTTGATTTTCCTAGTTAGCTTGGCTCAAGGAAGCAGGGGAAAGAAACCCAAGTAACTTCTCAATCACACCTCAACTGTCAAATGACAGCACAACCTTAAGGGGGATATGCTACTCTAAAACCCAGAATGAAAAGATGCCCGGTGAGGACTGAGGGCTGAGTGCACCTAGAGTTGCTTTCTGCCAACTGTGCTTCAGAGAAGGCCTGAGTCTCGCCGAGCTCTATATGCAACCTTAATTTGGTGTGATTTGGACTCCAGCTTAGGATATCTTAGCAGAACTGGTTTACAGGCTGTGGATATTTTCCTCCCGATCAAAGTCTCTTCCGAGTGACAGTCACCCTTAACGTGTTTGTGATTGTGGAGACATCAAGCTTGGGGTGAATCAGCAGTGTAAGTGGGCTACTAAGAAGACCTAGTTCCACCATAGGTGGTGTTAACAGAAGTACAGCAGCCCTAACGGAGAAAGGCCACAGTCCCTCTGCTTTGTACTCATCAGAATACATCTCGAGGGCCACACTCAGTTCCTACACTCATATTTTTCTAGGGTCACCGCAAACTGAAGCACAGCCAGGGGAGGGTGACTAGGGTGGCGAGAGTCTTAGGAACATGCATCATGGCTGTGGAATTAGGCGGTTGGACCTGGAAAGGAAGGCAGGCAGGAGGAAGGGGCATTTGGGGTAAGTGATTTCATATATCTGAGAGGTTATGATGGGCAGAAAGGAGGAAATCTGAAATGTGGTCTCGGAGGGTAGACCTTGGATTAGAGGGAGAAGCTACAGCAACGTAGACTTCGGCTCCATGTTAGGGATAATTTCTATTGGAGCTGCTCCCCGAAGGAGTGGGTAGCCTAGTACCCACTTAGCTTCCCATCGGGAGCAAGTTCCGGCAGAGACTGGAAGGTTACCTGTTGGTTTTGCTATAAAGGGATGGCTCCGTAGGTTGGAGGTCGGATGAAAGGATTGTTGACAATCCTACTTAAACTGATAGTTTGTGGTTCAGGGAAACAAAGTCCACGTTGCTCAGGCTTTAGTTCACATGACGATTCATAAACTTGAATTCTTACACACTGAGTGATTATCCTGAGCAGCCCAGCCTCCCCTGTCCCAGTCTACATGAAGGAATAGACAACTACGTGCTTGTGCTGCTTCTCCATCTGCCCGGATGTGAACATCCTAATGACTGAAAAAGCAGTTCCCATGATCTCACCGACACATCCATTCAGTAAAGTCAGTGAGCAATGCTATAAGAATATATGACCACACCCCCCAACAAAATTTTCATTTGTAAGTAATAAAGAGCAGTCTTAACTACTATCTTTCTCAGGCGTGGAGCTCACTGGAGAAGGATGCCCACTTGTGGACAGATACTGCCCTAGAAGCTGCAGGTGACCCAAATGAGGAAACATGGATTGGTTTTAGATGGAATTAAATTATTTTCCAATAAAAGACAACTATGTTTTTTTCCCTTCTGTGTGAGCAAACACGCTGTGATTATTTATAAGCAGGTCAAATTAAAGTACTTCCTTAGAAGTATGTAGAGTTATTTTAGTGGTAATCTTTAGAGCTCCCCCCCCACCCCCGGTTTTTATTTCTATAAAAATGCTTTTGTGTTGTGAATCTGTTTTAAAACAGCGTATCAAATAAAGTCAAGCATCTTTAGAGTGCAAAAAATAATTTCTTAAATAAGCA
Organism: Myotis daubentonii; assembly: GCF_963259705.1. NCBI lineage: Eukaryota > Metazoa > Chordata > Mammalia > Chiroptera > Vespertilionidae > Myotis > Myotis daubentonii. Next base: position 88,063,450 of record NC_081840.1, on the reverse strand, counting down.
AATAAAACTTTGCACTTCAAATCAGGCCTTGATTCATTAAAAATCTTAAACTTCTCATGAGAAAAATTAACATTTAAACCAGTGCTGCTTGGCCAATCACTCCACCACACAAGAATATGAAATATCTCCTCTAAAAAAGTACAAAAAGGACAAAACCACAAATGTGGAACTTCAATTAATTTAAAGCCCCAATCAGCAAAGAATAAATCCTTCGCAGATCTAATTACCAGCGCTCTCGGAAGACCCAGGCCGACCAGCCAATCTTCCCCGTGTTTGAACAGCTTGATGAACTAGGGGACTGATGGATATCAAGTCATTTTGTTTAATTTATAAATGGATTTTCCCCTAATACTTAAATTATCATCAGTACAACACAATGAAAATGGGAACATTCTGAATGCAAAGTCTATAAGAGTCCTGGAAGGAATCCCAATGAGGAATGTCACCTCTGTTCATTCCTCTATACAATTGATCTAATTAAATACTGAGGGTAGAAAGGCAGTTTAAAATGTAGCCATTTCTGTTTTCTTTTTAGCCCTAATTTATCTGTTCACATCTTTCAAGTACCTTCTGATGCTTACAAAAAAAGAAATTGAGATTTCTGCAAGTCCCTCATACTTTTAATTCTCTGTAAGCTAATATTCAAAAAGACTCTGCTATAGACTTTGCTGAATAATAAATAAATGCATTACATTTAGCCACGGTAACAATAAAAGGAAGAGGGCTCTCCAAATCTGAACCTTTCCCTCCAATAATTTGACAATGAAACTGAAGGCACTAGTGCCTTCTATATTTATTGTTCAACTGAAATCAGATCCCTGGATTATACTTATTAGAATGTCTCCTTATTTTCAAATCTCTTCTTTATTTAATTACTGCCTGGGACAGAAAGCTGCATGGAATTGTTAAATACCATTAAACCTATTTATAATCTCTTCACACTGGCAACTTGTGTGCAATCATTGGCAAAGGTCCTGCCCACCAACCCACACGTTGGGATTGCAATTCCCACCTGGCTCGGGGGTCTCTGACTGGGAGGAGGAAGATGCTGAGCTGGCTCCGTCCTCAGTGGTACCCTGGGAGAGGAGACCCCGCCCAGGTGGGAGCTTCATGCCCAGCTGCTCTGCCATTTCCACGTGGTCCCCGGGGTGGACATAGTCAAAGACGCTGCTGCCTGTCAGCTCCACCTACAGGGGGAAGAGAAAGAGTGGGAAAGAGAGGTGTCACAGGCTTTCAATGTCATATTCAGGATCACTGTGATTCAGAGTCTGAGCAGAAAAGGAAAGATACGTGCCCCCCCCTGAAACAATCCTGATTCAAAGTCATTATCCTCAAATGCTTAAGGATTCTTGAAATTGAAAGAGAAAGATTTTTTTTTCACATGTATTTATTTAGCAATTGTTTAGGAGAGTTTTTTCTCAAACACTGTTGTTTGCATAAAGCCCAAACATCCTGTGAAATGTGGGTGAGTCTGCCTTGAGTTCAGCTGTTTCATCCACGCATCATCAAATGCTCGCATGTTGGGTGTCAGCCGGATGATTGACTGAATTCTCCAGTTTTCTATTGAGAAGTTGGAGCTTTGTATAGAAATAGCCAGAGACAGCGGATGACTGTTTTCCTTAAAGCACACAGATTCCCAAGATGCGTATTTTTACATATCAGCTTATTTCTATGTAAATTTAAATGGAAGAAGTGCTGCTTACAAATATATGCAAAGGCATAATGTTTTCATTAAATATTACTCATTAGCTCTGTAATCATATGGAGAATTTTCCACGCAAAAAGGTCAGCTGGGGTCTGCAGCAGCCATTTTGTTTTTCTGCTGGTATCAGCTTGTTTTGCCTTCAATCTAATAAAATTCATGGTACAAATCTCCTTGAGGGCTTTAAAATGTTTTATTTTGTAGACTCTTTGTATCAGGCTGAGTCTGAAGGTAGAGAATGAATAGGAAATATCAGAGGGGGCTCAGCCTGAAATGGAGAAACTGCCTATTTCGGTGCTAAGGGGCCAGAAATTGCTGCTAAGGATCGGCCTTACCTCTGTACTCCTCTGATGCTATAGTGCTTCCTTCCTTCCAAGAATAGCAATCATGCTCCTAAACTAGTGTAGTGGGGTTATAGGTACTATGACAGGAAGAGATGGATCAGCAACAGAACAAGAAAAAGCTCTTCCCCAGGTCACTAATGGGTTTCCCGGTCCTCTACAGTTGCATGGGCTCGGGCCAGCTATGATGTGCCACAGGAACTGCCAGTTCAGGGTGTCACAGTTTCTTGGTGGATATTTACCTAAAACCCCTTCCTACCTCATCACCTTTCCTGTGCAATTTGCTTCACGCCTCCAAATTCCACCTGAATGCCTGCACCCTTTCCTGCGAGTAGGAGGGTTGTCACAGAGAGCCAAATCCCAGGGCAATCACTATCCCCAGATCTCCAAGTCCCGGGAAGATGAACACATCCACGCCCAGGCCCTATTTGATTAAAATCTTAATAGGCTACACATCTTCACCATCTATCAATTAACAGAGGTATAGCCAGAAAAACGGGTGGCTAAATTCAGTTTGGTTAATAGCTATTCCTGAAAATGGCTCGCATAAGTTTTACCGAAAATGAGGTACTTTCTCTCTGCTATTAAATTACACTCTCCTACTGTATTACCCCACTCCTGACTCTATCATTTTACAATAACTATTTCCTCCATTTGATATTGTTACAGAGAGTAAATCAGAATTCATAAGTGATCAGTTCCTACCCTCTGGGAGGGAGGGATTACATGGAAATAATCCCTTTAATGTGCGCCTTGCCTCTAAGCATTTCACACAGCAGTAAATGGGTAAGCTGACTTTGAGCAATTAGGAAATTAAATGAAACTAATAAAATGTGTGTTTTAATATTTCTTGATGGTTATTTTGTTTGGGGATTAGTGAATATGAGGGAGTCTCTTTTTCATTTTGCATGGAGTCCAAGTGCACCACTTTAATAAATATTTCTGTCACTTTCCTCAAACTCCGAGCCTTTCTCTAATACTGAAATGTAGCTTTTGGCACAGACCATGGATTGTGATAAGATGACAACACAAGTGGGAGATCCAGTAGAATTTCAGGGGTCCTGGTTACTGAATATTCATGTAAGCCGATCATACGGAGGAGGAGGAGTAGGTCCCTGGCTCCTCCGCCTGGTTTGCTTGGATGTGCAGGAATTTCCTTTCCACAAAGTAATATCCTGAGAACAGCACATCTAGATCAAGACTGCGTCACCATGTGCCATATCGCACTATGGCACAGTGAGCACTTTCTCCGATGATCTCCTAGGATCCTGAGGTCAAGAGACCCCAGAGCCTACTATTAGATAAAAAGGTTGGCACTGAGAATTTGACCCTGTCACAGTCTTTCTGTATATATTGTAGCCAAGGCCACACAGTGTGACCTTGTGTAGGAGAAAGCACAGAATACTTGGAGTCATAACCTGACTTGAAAATCAGACCATTTTTCTCCTCTGCTGTGTGACCTTAGACAACTCATTTAACTTCTCTGAGCTTCAATTTCCTATTCTGAAAGGCCGCAGTATTGCTGCTCTGCAGGACGCTACATGGATAGCACCCCCTGGAGTGCCACTCCATGGGTGCAAGGCAGGGCCTGACACCTGGGATGAAAACAAAACTTGCTTTACCTGCCTCAAAGCCTAATTTTGAAAATCCAATGAAACCATGCACAGGAAATCACTTTGTGAGAAATAAGCAGTACAAGAATGCCTGCTGTTGTTGCTGTTCTTTGGAGGATAAGAATGGATGAAACACAGACATGTATATTCCTGTGTAACTTCGATGAGTTCTGAGGGTTTGTGTGGTCACTTTGGGACATCACTTTAGTCAGAAGGGGTACAGCAGAGATGCATGCTTAGAGCCTCAGCTATAACAATAACCATCTTCACAGCTACCTACCACTACATACAAGTACTCTCCACTCTTTCCTTTGGTCATCATAGCACATTTTTTAAACTGGTATGATCATCCTAATTTTACATCATCATCATCATCACATCCCATATTCATCTAGCACTTTCAACATTTCTCATGCTGTTTTTCACTTAGTTCAATTTTAGAGCTAGAAGACACTTTCAGAAACATCCATTAATATCCCCTATTTAATAGGCAGAAACTTTATGGTTCTGAGAAATTACAAGGCTTGTTCAAGTTTACCCAAGTGTTTAATGATAGAAGCAGGGCTGTAAGTACACTGACTAACTATCAGTTTACTACTTTTCTCACTAAACCCGTGTCTGGTGCGTTTTCCAGTTTAGTGACCCTACTTAGTGCCTTCTTTTGGCCCAAGAGTCCAATGGCAAAGCACCCTTAGCCCAAGGGGACTGCCAGGCTGCCTTCCCTCAGCCTCCTCTCTCCATGGTGCTCAATGTTATCTCCGGAATAAAAGTGAGGTAAGGAATAGAGGCGCTCAGACCTCCAGCCAAGATGGTGAAGTGGGTGAAAGCTGTGTTTACCTCCTCCCATGGACGCATACAAATTGCAACTAAATTGTAGAAAAACCATCATTCAGAATTACCTAAAGACTACCCAAAGAGAAGTCGCATAACTAAAGGCACAAAGAAGCGACACCAAGACAGGGGGATTTGTGAAACATGTTGGTCCCCCACCCACGGTGTGGTGATTAAGAATTGGGGGGGATAGCTCAGCTACACAGGCCCCCTCCTAAGGAGTGAGGGCTCCCAGCCCCACACCTGGCTCCCAAGCCCAAGCCTCCAATGCTGGGAAGAAGAGTCCCCTTAACATCTGGAATTACCAGCAGGGATTACATCTGAGTGAGACAGAGGGCTGCTGGAGACCTAGGAGCCTTCTTAAAGGACCCCTTAAAGGTCCTGAGCATAGACTCACTCACTCACAAACTCACTCACTCTAGGCTCCAGCCAGGGGCATCGGCCTGAAAAGTGCCAGCAACATACAGGGAGGGAGGAATTAAATTGACTAGCTGCTGGGCTAGGACAGGAGGGCAGGGCAGCTCTTGTTTTTCTGGAGTTTTACTCTGCTCTTTCACTTGGGACATGTTTGGCTGGCAGGTGCAATTGTTCCTTGGTTGACCCCTCCTCCCACTCAGCTGGCACAGAGCAGGCAGGCACCAAATCTGTGCTGTCCATTAACCTGGCTAATACCCTTTACCCTGCCTGGCGATTCCCTGAGACCCTGCCACAGCCAATTAATGTGCCCAGCCCAAACCTCTTCTGGTGGCTTTTCTACATAAGAAACCTGCCTAGGTTCATGTTGTGCACTTTCCTAAAATTTCTCAATAGTCCACAAACCTTGAATAAGCAGCCGCTGGCCTTGGCATTCTCTGTACTTCTTGCTAGTGGCTCTAAACCCAGCAGAAGAAGTAACCAGTCTCAACTTGCATTGTAACACCCATCAGGTGGCCCTACACCTGGCATAAGTGGTTGCCAGTCTTGGCTTGGGTTGCTTCTTCAAGTAAGCAGCAATAAGCCTGAAACAGTGGCAGCTCTTCTCAGCTCACGTGGTGGTGCCCACCAAAGGGTCCCAAGCTTGGCACAGTGGCAGCTAGCCTCAGTTCAAATCACAGCATCTCCCAAATGCCTCTAAGCCCAGCCCAGTAGCTACCAATAGTAGATCATTTAGTAGTTCCTACCATTTGGCACTGGGCAGAACACAAGTGGCAACTGATCTTGATCTGCACCACAGCATCACCCAAACAGCTTCACAAATGATACCTCTGGAAGGTGAACTTCGTTGGCACCAGAGCCCAGCTAAAGTGACTCCTGCAATGTGGGGTCATTCCCATTCCCTGCACAACACATCTCTGCTGTAGTCAGGTCTCACAGCCAGTCACCCTGAAGATCAATCCCACATACTGAGATGCCAAAAATAATCAAGTATAGTCTACAATAGGAGGGCACACACAACCCATGTAAGTGACACCTCTGGAATACCCAGCTCAGGCGAACAGGGAGACTATGTAACCAGGTCCCACAGGACACCTACCACATAGGGCCACTCTACCAAAATTGAGAGGCATAGCAGAGCTACCTAATATATAGGGAAAAACTCAGTCAGCCAAAATGAAGTGACAAAAAAACCCAAAAAACAACAACACAAAAAACAAAAACATGTCCCAAGTGAAGAAGCAGAGTAAAAATCCAGAAAAAGAACGAAATAAAATGGAGATAAGCATTCTACCAGATAGAGTTCAAAATGCTGGTTAAAAGTATGTTCAGTGAACTTAGGGGAAGAATAGATGAACTCAGTGAGAATTTCAACAAAGAGATAGAAAACATAAAAAAGAACCATTCAGAAATAAAGACTATCATAACTGAAATGAAGAATAGATTAGATGAAATCAATAGCAGATTGGATGAAGCAGATGTCATAATCAGTGATTTGGAAGACAAGATAGCAAAAAACACCTATTCAAAAGAGCAAAAAGGAAAAAAAAGAGTTTTTTAAAAAAGAGGATAGTTTAAGGGAGCTCTGGGACAACATTAAATGTGACAACATTCACACCATATGGTATCAAAAGTAAAAGAAAGAAAGGGATTTAAAAAACTATTTGAAGAAATAATGACTAGAAACTTCCCTAAACTGTTGAAGGAAATAGACACACAAGTGTAGGAAGCACAGAGAGTCACAAATAAGATGAACCCAAGGAGGCCCACATTAACACCCATCATAATTAAAATGCCAAAGGTTAAAGGCAGAGAGAGACATCAAAAGATACCTTGAGACAGGTGAAAACACAATGACCCCAAATTGATGAAGCACAGCCAAAGCAATTCTAAGAGGGAAATTCATAGCTATACAGGCCTACCTTAAGAAACAAGAAAAAAATCATATAAACAATTTAAAATTACACCTAAAACAATTAGAAAAAGAAGAATAAAACCCAATAAGAAAGAAAACAATAAAGACCAGATTGGAAATAAACAAATGAGAGTCATATATGTATGATCAATCAAGGGATCAATGAAGCCAAGAGCTGGTTCTTTGAAAAGCTAAGCAAATTGATGGTTTTTAAACCAGACTCACCAAAAAAATTAAATATGAGAGAGAGTCAGAGAGAGAGAGAAGACCCACATAAATACGATCAGAAATGAAGAGGAGAAGTGATAAATGACACCACAGAAATACAAGGAATTTTAAGAAAATACTACTGACAGTTATGTGCCAACTAATTGGACAACCTGAAAGAAACTGATAAAGTCCTAGAAACATACAATCTTACAAGACTGAATCAAGAAGAAACAGAAAATCTGAACAAATAACTACTAAAAACTAGAATCAGTAATAATAAGCTCCTAACAAATAAATTTTTTGAACAGATGGCTTTACAGGTGAATTTTACCAAACATTCAAAGAAGAAATAACACTTATCCTCAAAGTAGTAGAAAGTGGAGGAGGAAAGGCCCCTAAGCCCATTTTATGAGGCCTGCTTCTAAAACCAGACAAAGGCATTACAAAAAAGTTATAGACCAATATTCCTGATGAACATAGATGCAGAAATTCTCAACATAATATTAGTAGACCAAATTCAGCAACATATTAAAAGGGTAATACATCACGATCAAGTGAGATTTATTCCTGGGATGCAAGGTTAATTCAATATACACAAATCAATTAATGTGATACAACACATAAAACTGTGAAAAGCTGAAAGCTATTTCTTTAAGATTAGGAACAAGACGAGGATGCTCACTTTTACCACTTTTATTGAACACAGTATTGGAAGTCCTAGCCAGAGGGATTAGATAAGAAATAGAAATAAAAGGCACCCAAATTCAAAAGGAAGAATTAAAAGTTTAATTAATTGCAGGTAACATGATACTATAGTATACAGATAACCCTAAAGGATCTACAAAAATATATTAGAACCAATAAATGAATTCATTAAAATAGTAGGATACAAAATTAATATAGGGAATTCAGTGCATTTTATACACCAATAAGAAAACAACCCTATTTATAATTGCATCAAAAAATATAAAATGTGTGGCAATAAAAACTAATCAAAGAGGTAAAAGATCTGTATTTAAAAAATTATATGACATTGGAGGAAGAAATAGAAGAAGATACAAATAAATGGAAGCCTATAGTGTGCTCATGGATAGGAAGAATTAACATCATTAATTTTTTTATGTCACATCATTAAAATGTCCATACTATCAAAAGCAATCTATAGAGTCAATGCAATCCCTAACAAAATACTAACTGCATTTTTCACAGAACTTGAAGAAATAATCCTAAAATTTATATGGAACCACAAAGACTATGAATAGCCACTCAAATCTGAAAAAAGAGCAAAGTTAGAGATTTCATGCTACCCAATATCATAGCATACTACAAGGTATAGTAACTATATCAGCATGGTACTGATATAGTTATATAAAAAAGACACATAGATTAATGGAACAGAATAGAGAGCCTAAAAATAAACCAACAACTATATGGCCAATTAATCTATGTCAAAGGAGGCAAGAATATGCAATGGGGTAAAGACAGTCTATTTAATAAATGGTGTTGGGAAAACTGGATACACCCAAAAAATGAAACTAGAACAGTTTCTTACACAATATACAAGAATAAGTTCAAAATGATTTAAAGATGTAAATGTAAGATTTGAAATCATAAAACTAGGAGGAAGCATAGGAAATAAACTCTTTGACATTGTTCTTATTCATATAAGTTTGGCTATGTCTACTCAGGCAAGGGAAACAAAAGAAAAAATAAGCAAATGGGACTACATCAAACTAAAACATTTTTGCACAGTGAAAGAAACTATCAACAAAACAAAAAGACAACCTACTAAATGGTGGAAGATATTTGCCAATGATACATTCAATAAAGGATTAATATCCAAAATATATAAGGTATTCATACAACTTAACAAAGACACACAAGGGAACCAATTAAAAAATGGGCAGAGGTCCTAAATAGATATTTCTCCAAAGAGGACATATAGATGACAAATAGACATATGAAAAAAATGCTGAACATCATCAGTCATCAAAGAAATGCAAAATAATACCAATGAGCTGTCATTTTACTCCTGTCACAATGGCTATTATCAATAAACCAACAAACAATTGTTGGTGAGGATGTGGAGAAAAGGGGACCCTTTTGCACTGTTGGTGGAATTACAAATTCTTAACAATCACTATGGAAAACAGTATGATGGTTCCTCAAAAAATTAAAAATAGAACTAGCATATGACCCATTATCCTACTTATGGGTATTTATTTAAAGAAATCCAATACTCTAATTGAAAAGATATATGCACCCCTAAGTTAATTGAAGCATTATTTACAACTAGAGGCCCAGTACACGAAATTCGTCCACAGGGGATGGGGGGGTGTCCTTCAGCCCAGCCTGAAAGCTCTCCAATATAGGACATCCCTCTCACAATCCAGGACTGTTGGCTCCAAACTGCTCATCTGCCTGCCTGGTTGCCCGTAACTGCTTCTGCCTGCCAGTCTGATCACCCCCTAACCACTCTCCTGCCAGCCTGATTGATGCCTAGCTGCTCCCCTGCCAGCCCAATTGCCACTACCCGCCCTTTCCTGCCAGCCCGATTGCCCCTAACTGCCCTCCCCTGCCGGCCTGGTCAACCCTAACTACCCTCCCCTGCCAGCCTGGTTGCCCCCAACTGCCCTCCCCTGCTGGCCTGGTCACCCCCAACTGCCCTCCCCTGTTGACCGGGTCACTCCCAGCTGCCCTCCCCTGCAGGCCTGGTCCCTCCCAACTGCCCTCCCCTGCCAGCCTGATCGCCCACAACTGCCCTCCCCTGCAGGCCATCTTGTGGGGGACATCTTGTGACCACATGGGAGCAGCCATCTTGTGTTGGAGTGATGGTCAATTTGCATATTACTTATTTATTAGATAGGATAGCCAAGATATAGAAGCGACCTAAGTGCCCATTGATAAATGAGTAAAGAAGTGGTACATACATAAAATGGAATATTACTCCTCCATAAAAAAAACGAAATCTTGCCATTTGTGACATGGATGAACCTCAGAGAGTATAGTGCATGAAATTAGACAGAGGAAGAAAAGCATACCAGATGATTTCACTTTTTGTGAAATCTAGATAACAAACAAACCAACAAAAATACAGAAACAAACTGATAGATATAGAGGACAGACTGACGGTTGCCAGAGGAGAGGGGGTTAGGTGGTCTGGGTGAACAATGGGAAGGGTTAATGGTAACCTTTGTAAATGGTAGTTACAAAATAATCATGAGTATGTGAAGTACAACACAGGGCATATAGTCAGTAATCCTATCTAATAAAAGAGAAACATGGTGCCAGAACCGGTTTGGCTCAGTGGATAGAGTGTCGGCCTGTGGACTGAAAGGTCCCAGGTTTGATTCCGGTCAGGGGCATGTACCTTGGTTGCAGGCACATCCCCAGTAGGGGGTGTGCAGGAGGCAGCTGATCGATGTTTCTCTCTCATCGATGTTTCTGGCTCTCTATCCCTCTCCCTTCCTCTCTGTGAAAAATCAATAAAATGTATTTAAAAAAAAAAAAAAGAAAAAAAAGAGAAACATGGTAATTGGCGTACAACCGCTACCCTTCCCATTGGCTAATCAGGGCAATATGCAAATTAACTTCCAGCCAAGATGGCAACCGGCAGCCAGGCAGCTTGAAACTAACATGAGGCTTGCTTGCTTCAGTGACGGAGGAAACCAACATTCCCCACCTGCCTTGCAGGCCTCTGAGCCTGCAGTTTGAAACATTTTAACAAATATAGAAGCTAAACAAAACCCCAGAAACCTGCTTTCAGCAAGCTGGGATCTCAGAGCTGGAGTCAGAGCAGGAGTTATACATTGTTTCGATTATAGAACCGAAACAAACCAGATACCTACTTTCAGCATCAGAGGCCTAAGAGCTGGAACCTCAGAGCTAAAGCTGGCCCAGAATTAAAGAAAAAAAGGAGCGGTTGGGAGCTTCTGTCACCCTCCAGCCTGAAAACAGCCCTCAGCCCCTCACCCAGACTGGCCAGGCACCCCAGTGGAGACCCCCACCCTGAAGGGTGTGTGACCAGCTGCAAACAGCCATCATCCCCTCACCCAGGCTGGCCAGGCACCCCAGTGGGGACCCCCACCCTGATCCAGGACACCCTTCAGGGCAAACCAGCCAGCCCCACCCATGCACCAGGCCTCTGTCCTATATAGTAAAAGGGTAATATGTCTCCCAGCACCGGGATCAGCGGAGCTGAGAGGCCTCCTGGCACCGGGATCAGCATGATAGGGGGCAGCGCCCAAACCCCTTGATCGCCCTGCAGCTCTGTGTGTGACAGGGTGCGGGGCCACAACCTCGTTATCCGCCCTGTTCTGTTCATGACAGGGGAAGGCACCCCAACCTCCTGATCAGCTCTGCTCTGTGCCTGATACGGGGGAGCTCCCCAACCTCTGATCGCCCTGCAGCTCTGTGTGTGACAGGGTGCGGTGCCCCAACCCCCTGATCGGCCCTGCTCTGTGTGTGACAGGGTGTGGCGCCCCAACACCACCCCCCCCCACGGCCCCTGCTCTGTGTGTGATGGGGTAGAGCCATAACCTCCCCATTGGCCCTGCCCTGAGTGTGACAGTGGCGGCGTCTCAACCCCCTGATCGGCCCTGCTCTGTGTGTGACAGCGGGCGGTGCCCCAACTCCCCTATCGGCCCTACTCTCTGAGTCACAGGGGGGAGCTCCTCAACCCCTTGATGTGCCCTGCTCTGTGCGTGACAGGGGGGAGCTCCCCAACCCCCCTGATGGGCCCTGCTCTGTGCGTGACAGGGGGGAGCTCCCCAACCCCCTGATCGACCCTGCTCTGTGTGTGACATGGTATGGAGCCCCAAACCCCCTGATGGGCCCTGCTCTGTGCGTGACAGGGGGCAGCGCCCCAACCCCCAGATTGGCCCTGCTCTATGCGTGACAGGGGGTGGCGCCGCAACCTCCCCATCAATGCTGCCTTGAGTGTGACAGGGGCCGGTGCCCCAACCCCCCAATCGGCCCTATCCTGAGCGTGACTGAGGGTGGTATCGCAACCTCCCGATCCGCCCTGCTCTGTGCATGACAGGGGGCGGCGCCCCAACTCCCCAGTCAGCCCTGCTCTGAGCCCAACCAGGGGCTTCACCTAGGGATTGGACCTGCCCTCTGCCACCCAGGAGCAGGCCTAAGCCAGCAGGTCGTTATCTCCCGAGGGGTCCCAGACTGCGAGAGGGCACAGGCCGGGCTGAGGGACCTCCCCTCCCCCCCAAGTGCACAAATTTTTGTGCACCAGGCCTCTAGTCCTATATAAAAGCCTAATATGCTAAGTGTCCGGTTGTCCAGTCAGCCATTTAACCAATCAAAGCATAATATGCTAATGATATGCTAAGGCTGCTCAACCGCTTGCTATGATGTGCTCTGACCACCAGGGAGGAGATGATCTGACCAGTAGTTTTGCTTGCTGCTGGGGCCTGGCTAATCGGGACTAAGTGAGATGAGCCAGACATGACCTTTAGCCCTCCTGCAGTCCCTCCCCGGCTGGCCAACTTCTTGCATCCCCCTCCAGCCCCAATCGTGCACCAGAGGGGTCCCTCGGCCTGGCTTGTGCCCTCTCATAATCTGGGACCCCTCGGGGGATGCCAGAGAGCCAGTTTCAGCCCCATCCTGTGAGCCAGGCCAAGGACCTCACTGGTGCATGAATTTGTGCACTGGGCCTCTAGTATTATAATACTTATGTATGTTGTCAGATGTGTACTGGACTTATCGGGATGATCACTTTGTAAATGTCTAATCACTATGTTGTACACCTGAAACTGATACAATATTGTATGTCAACTATAATTTAAAAATTAAAAAAAGGAAAAAGGATAGAGGAGCTCAAAGATCCCTGCTCAGCGTGGCTGCCTATCTACCTGAGAGCTGGTCGATTGAGTCAAACCGACTTTGAATCAGATAATGGCTTATTTAGTATTCAGGTTCTTCCTCTTATGAAGATTGACTAGGTAAAACTGACTTAGGACTCAATTGCCTCTAAATTTTTTTTGCCTCAGAATAGACTGCAGAAACCAAGACTAGGGATATTTTACTTGCTGAGCAGACGTTAGTTTGTTAGCTTGAAATAGGAAAACTTAGCAGAGCTCCACTCCAATGTTCTTAGAGTTAAGTGGTATTTCAAATCCCCAGTCATCAACTCTTCCAAAACTTTTGCTCATTGAGAACGAGGATTAGTGTCTTATACATAGTAGGTCTGTCATAAATATTTGCTGAATGAATAAAAAAATGGATTTTTAGGACTGAAAAACAATCTGCTTTAACTGTGCTTGATCTAGACAAATTTTGATTAGTTCTTTCATATTATTTGTGGCATTATTATTATATTATTTACTCTAAAATGGGTTACAATATAGCACCATAATATATTTCTTCTCAATAACTATTTGCTATGAGCATTGAGACCTTCCAACTGAGTTTAAAACTAAGGGTAGGACTGCATAAATTTGGGGAAAAAGCAGATAATATGGCCATTTTTTATAATAATTTTCCCCAATCTATGATAGAACTGTAGTTAGTTGCTTCATTCATTAATTCATTATCTGAATTTTCACATTTCATAAAAACTTTTACTTCTGAACTATCCCTTCAAATCACTGAAAGTAGAAATGTAGAGAATTTCCATTTCATTTGCTTATTTGTCCCATCTTTAATCCTTAATTAAGATTTACTTAATGGAAAGGTATAGCTTCCCTCTCCTCATTAATATTCTATTCTTTTGATTAGTGCAAATTGCATTATAAGGCAAATGTGAGAATGTCTTTATTCTATAGTAAACTCAATCACTTTATATGGTGGTACAAACCAACAAACATGTGCGGCTCATTAAACTGAAGAAACAGACGCATGGGCCTTTGCATTGTTTTCCTTGCAGATGAAGAAAAAGTGAGCATGGCTGTTGCCAACCTTGCTCACTCACTCCACCTTTACTCCAGCTGAGTGATGGTATAAGGGACAGGAGATAGGGAAGTCTTAAGAAACATTTTCATTTCAATTCCTATCTCCCTGCCTTTCCCCACTCAGTGCTACCATAGATTCTTCCAAGACAAACCATAGCCCCTAATGCCATATCGCATAGTCAAGCTAAACCACATGGCCTTCCTCAAATTTATTTCACATTCCGTTAGCTTGCATGTAATTTGCACAATAGACATAGTTGATCTGGTAACTGAAGTTTCCTAGGAACAAATGTAAATATATTACACAGTGATTTGAGTTGACTTTTCCTTGTTGGGTCATTGTACCCTGCTGGTAGATAGGATGGGGCACTAATTTGTCTTTTCAAACATCAAGCAAGCATGAAAACTGCCTTTGCCTGGCCCCCTGGGGTGAGCAAATACTTTTTAACTACAGCAATGTACTAACAGGCAAATCACTGAGTTCAGCGCTCCCTTGATCCAAAGGGTTTGGTGTACATGAGGAACAGGCAGCAATATTGCTAGTCACCTCTGAATTGCAGCAACTTTTGAGGATACCCTTTAAAGAAAGATCATAAAACCTATTTCTTTTTCTTAAATTTTCAGTTTTAGGAATAACACAGAGTTCATATTTAGCCCATAAAAAAGGTCATTCAAAACCTGCCATCTGAGGTAAAATTTCCTAAACCTTTTGTAAGATATTGGGTTTTAAATGTTTTCTTGAGGGCACTGAGATTACTGAGAGACTTGGAGGTGCTGTAGACTCAGTCCTTTCCAGGAGCCCACTCCCACAGGGGACGACGTCAATCCTGGGAGGGAAGGTCATGCCTGAGAGGCGTGTGTTAGCGGCAAGCAGTTTGGAAACCTAATTTCCGGGTTAGTCTTTCAGTTCCACCGTGAAACCCTGACATCCTGGTTAGAAAGCCTGACCCAGGATAATGTGGAAACTCTCCCATGATGGCAGGTTACGATTTGTAGTTTATTTATTTATTTTTTTTTGGGGGGGGGGGTCACATTTATATTATTGAAGGATAATAAAGTGATAACAAAATAAACATTATAAGATGTGATCACTTGATTAGCATAGGTTTGCTTTGGATTTACTGGTATCTTAATGCCATCTTCATAACTTCCTCCATATTGCAGAACTCTCCTGAATATTTATGAACTGTTTTGACAGAAACTTGATGTTCTTTACTGCTCTGTCTCATTCTATGTATCTGCTGACTTATCTGAAGAAAAACGCATAAAAGCATTGGGTCTGTTACAGAAAAACATGTATAAATTAGTAGAACAAGGAGGAAGAAAGGCTCTGTATCAGAGCGATGAGGTAGAATGAAAAATCCTTTCAGTGTCATCAAATAAGAAAATGAATCCACTCTCAAGAGCAGATATGTTAACAGAGCCTCCCTTAGAAGAATTTGAGCTAAAAGATAACATATCGTGTGCTTATTTTACCTTCAGAAATAACATTTTGAGTCCCTGAGGAATCAGTAGGGCCAAGTACTTTTCTTGTATGTGTTTTGTTGTTGTTTGTTTTTATTTTTAGCTACTTCTCTCTGAACCCTGGAAAGTCTGATTTGAGAATTTACAACCAGTGTATCCAAAGGGAATGCTGCATAGCCAATTCTGAACTCTGATTAAGAAGCGTCAGAAGATAGTTCCAGTGGATTTCTTAGTTCCCAGAGAGGAAAAAGAAAAAGGCAAGCTGTTGCAGTAATAATAATAATAATAAAAAGGAAATAAGGAACCAATTGCAGATACTGATTCAAACCTAGGCACAGTTATTTGGAATGGCATGTCTGACTTTATGACTATCATTCCCAATAGTGAATTGATCAATCAATAATCAATACTGATTACTAAATATTCAAAAGTGTTAAACAGGTCATTACAGAGAACCAGATTCCAATTCAGCATATTTAAATACTTCTAGAAATGTATGTATAAAACAGATCCAGACTTTAAGGTCTCCCATATTTTTTCCACTTAAGAAATTGTATTTCATTTTTTCTTGTAATCATGGTTCAGGTATCACTCCCACACCCCACACCATGGAAGCAGTGGTTTTAGAATAGTTTTGGTATGTCAATATCCTTTTCCTATAATGAAGAAATACTGGTTAAAAGAAGCACCTAAGGAGTGCTGTAATATTGAGGGATATTACATCACAAGAATGAGCCCAGAGATTTGTCAAAGTGACCAAATCAAGAAATCTTAAAGCCTTAGGCAGGAAAGGCAAACATTTTAGTATTTATCACAGTGCTAGAAAGGAGAAACGGACACAATTGAAGGTTATGTCATAGTAGAACATGAAATGACGCCAAGAAATAAGCATTAACAATCTTAAAACTACCTGAAGTGAATCTCTCTTCTCTGAAGATCAAATGAATAGTAAGATGTCACTCTCAAAGCCTCCTCATTACCTTGGTGGTAAGGAGACCAATCAACATAAATACTTGATATTGGCATAGTTAATCCATTATCCTCAAATTTTACATGGTTCAATATTTGCCATTTAAATCTAGATACACATTGGGATTCATGTTATGCATAGCATGACTTCAGTATCAATGTATTGCAATTTTTGTTTGTTTTTGTTATTCTCATAGTAAATCTTACCCTCCTACTTTCTGTGGAAAAAAAGTGGAAAATGCTTATGTTACTACTGAAATTTAAATCTTTCCCCATTCTGAACAGCCCTTTTATTTTAAAGGAAGGTTAATGGATAAGGAAAACAATAATATTGTGGTGTAAACTTTTTCACTTGTTTTTTGAAAGTTACGCAGGGTATTTTATATTATTCTAGTCACAGTGAAACTAAAACACTGGATATGTTTAATGCACTTATATAATAATGCTTCACACAAATAATAATAAAATGCACACAAATAGTGCAATTAATCATTCCTGATTGTTTTTAAAGGGGCTACTCTATGATGGAAGATTAACATCAGCTGTCACCAGGAGCTACGTCAAAACGTTTCAGTGATGTTGTTGAGAGATAAACAAAAATAACAAAACCAGAAAGGCTCGACAAAGATCATTTGGCTATGTACCTCAAAAGATCTTTCTGTTTTAGAGAAAGTGAAACAAAAAGAGGATCCTGCTCAACCAATCTCTTGCTTTCTCAGATTGGAGCACTGTCAACACTACAGATGCTCTATTGGAAACAGCTGGCTCTCCTCCTCTATGACTCTGTGAGGGGTCTTGAAAAATTCCATCCAAGAACGTCACAAGGTGTGCAAAATTATTTTAGCCATTGTAGAAAGTGATTGGCTATCCCATGTCAAGAAATTAATTTGGGAGTTAAAGCCCAATGAAGAGAATAAGGAGGGATAAAATTTTCTGTGATCAATTACTGGCCCTTTCAGAACCTTCCCTGATGATATGTTTTAGCACATCTTGGGAACTTCCTGGGGCCTCATGGGTCTAGTGATAATTTAAATAAAATATTTTTATTGATTTCAGAGAGGAAGAGAGAGGGAAGGAGAGAGATAGAAACATCAATGATGAGAGAGAATCATTGATCGACTTCCTCCTGCACACCCCACATTGGGAATCGAGCCAGCAACCCGGGCATGTGCCTGGACCTGGAATCGAACCATGACCTCTTGGTTCATAGGTTGATGCTCAACCACTAAGTCATGTCAGCTTGGCTAGTGATAATTTATTCCTAGTGAATTACCATAAGAAAAAGTTCTAATACACTGCTATTTTATTTTGGCTTTTGTAACTACTAACTGTGGTGGTATTTGAGGTTATATTCTATGAAACAAGTCAATACCCTGAGCACTCTCTAGGTGCTATTTTAAAGGAATAAGTTAAATTCACAACTGTTTAATAACAGGCTTCAGTTAGTCTTGTTAGAATAGGGAATGTAAATAGAACTGGCAAGTAGAGAAAATCAGTCAAAAAAAATGAGTCATTCCAGAGGCTAAGAGCAGCCCGGTGGTTCTTAAGATATTTGGGGAGGGATTCTGGTGGTGGTGAGGGGAGCAAGCCCTTGTGGGAATCTGATAAATTCTTTCTCACCTGAAAAATGCTCTGATAAGATGCATATAATTTGGCATTTTTTTTCAGGGATTTCAGACACCCTTGCACTTTACCTATGAATATTCTCTACAGCAATGTTACTCAATATGGTTTAACCATGTGGGCTCCTTGAGTACTTGGAATGGGGTTAATCTGAATTAGAACATGCTGTAAGTGTAAAATAACATCAGGTTCCAGACTTGGTACAAAACTAAAAGAATGCAAAATGTCTTATATTTTATTTTGATTACATATTAAAATAATATTTTTGATGTTAGAATCAACAGAATATATTATATTATTACTAGAGGCCCAGTGCACAAAATTCATGCGGGGGCGGGGGGCGGGAAGCGGGGGTATTCCTCAGCCAGGCCTGTGCCCTCTTGAAATCCGGGACCCCTCAGGTAGGGTCCCTAGGCCTGGCCGGTGATCAGGACCTGTTGGAGCTTTCCTTTCTCCGGCTGCCAGCAGCTGGCCCCGCCCTGCCGCTGCCACTACTTGCCGTCTGTGTGGTGCTATACTCCCTCCCGCCCCCCCCCCCCCCAAGACCGGTCGCTTTCCTCTGTGGGAAATACACGTGGGGTGGTGTGCGATTGCTTGGCTGGCCTGGGCTCCGTGATCACAGAGGGAGGCCCCACCCACCTGCTGCAGCGCCACTGGCCTGGTAGCCTGGGCCTCCCTCTGCAGGGTGATCGTGGGGTAATTGCGGGGTCCCCAACCAATGGCATTACACCTGCCTTGGCTGCCCTGGCGCCAGTGCGTGTCATAGCATGGTCGTCTGGAAGGTTGTCCAGACGGTCGTTCTGCTGTTTGGTCATTCAGTCAATTTGCATATTATGCTTTTATTATTATAAATAACTAATCTCTTGTTTGTTTTTACTTTCTTAAATGTGGCTACTAGAAAATTTAAAATTACACATTTGATTGGCAATATATTTCTATTGGACAGTGATGATGCAAAATCACAGAATCCTTGCAGTAGAACATGAAGTATTAGAATACTATGTAGATGATATTAAAGGGAAGAGGTATAAGAGAATAAACAAGGTATAAGAGAAATATAGGAATGTCTAAAAGGACTGAAGTTTTAGATTTAATCTATAATGAATTAAAAGATTTTAGATAATAAAATATTTATCAATCATTCATTGTCTTCAAGATAATATATTTAGATTATGGGGGTAAAAAGAAACATTAAAACTTAGCATCTACCCTTAAAGAGCTTACTTGAATCCATTTTGGAGAGATAAGACAAACACAAGTTAAACAATATGACAAAAATATATGATAGCACAATGTAATCTGTGATTAATTTGTGATATGAGCATTCTAGATGACTCCCTCTCAAATTTCTCAAGAGCCGTTGGGGACTTCCTTAAAACGTAGAGTCATGGGTTCCCAGAAATTCTGGCTTCATGGCTGTGGGGTAGAGCTTGAGATTTTATATTTTTAAGAAGATACTGACACTGCTGGTCCATGCTCCACAATTTGAGTAGCACTGATGTGGATGAATCTGGAGGTGGCTGTGCACCAAGAGTCTGGGAGAGGAACTCTGTGCTGGCTCTACACAGAGCATGAGAAGGGGCAGGGGGCTTGAGGAAAAGATGGGAGAAATCCAAGGCACAGTAGGGTTCTAACTACACTGGGACTTATAAGGGCAGGGGCAGTGTGCTACACTACTTTGGGGTTAAACCCAGGACATTGGGAAAGCATTAGGTAGAGCCTCAATAAACACTAGGGGATCGACTTTGGCCTGAAGGAGGTGGATTTATGCTAGTGTTCGTTAACAATTATTTCCTTTTAAAATACTGAACAGCATCAATAAATCACTTATAAGAAATGTCATATTTTGTTTGTCCTCTCAAGTCTATCTCAAAGACAATTGCCTCCCATAGACGTAGGCTGAAATATTTGTCACACTTAGAATTATAATTTCTTGCCCCACATATTGAAGCCCTGGGTCCAAGATTCTCATCTCATTTGTTCCCATATCTGGGACAATCTAATCACCTATTTATGGTTGATGGTTTTTGGTACCCCATGGGTGAACACAAAACTCACAGCGCACTTTGCCATTTTTAATTTAGCTCCTTCCTCTCCAAAAAGATTCTAGTAGGTTTACCGCCTTTTTACCCGACTATGTAGCCAGCAACAGAGGTGCTACCCAGCTAATCCTTCGAGCACAGGCAGCAAGAACTCAAGCCGAACAGCAGCTAGTTAGGGGCTGAGCAACCACAAAACATCAAGGTGTTAATCTTCTATCCCTACACCAAATGCTTGGTGATCTGCACTCGAATCTGGAGATGGCGGTGTAGCTCAGTGACTGAAAGACTCTTCCAAAGTTTTGCTCTAGGTTGGGAGCCAACAGTCAGCTACTGTAAACATGACTTTCATAAGGTGAGCACTGAGGCCTTGGAACTTCGACAAATCACCTTCAGTGTGGTGCCTTACTGACTTTAACTAAACTTAACAATTCATTTGATAAGCTTTCCATGTACTTATCAAGACTTTCAAGTTTTACCATACCCCATCAGTTTTGCTTTAAAAACCAATAGAAGAACAAAAAAATATATTGGTTAAGAAATGTTGGGGGTGGCTGAAAACTTATCAAAAGTAAAATTGGATTAAGAGTCAATCAAAATCCAACTGTGAATTTATCATTTCAATGAATTTCAATGAATGGTTTAAAATCTGTTTGAAATCTATTTGAAAATGAATATGTAATAATATAGACATATCTTCTTTTCAAAGCCGGTATTGTCAGATGTATTCTGAGCATTATAATTCATGAACAGAGTAGATGACTATTTGAAAAGTATTAAAATGAGCTGACTTTTCAATACAAGTGTCTTCACAATAAGTTTTTCTATTCTGGGCAATTCAGAAATGTAGACAATTGTGCTAGAAAAATAATATGTATTGTAATATTCATTGTACAGTAGTAGTGTAGTAAGTGGCAATTCTGGACATTACAAGAGACACAAGGATTATTTTCTGTGATTGCACAGAGAATACTTGGATTTCTTGTGAAGCTTTTGCATTGGAAATGAGATTCATCAGTCTGAACAGGGCAGGGTTAGAGCCCTTAGCAACATGCTTATTTTGTAGAAGGTCACTCAATAATAACTTCCTCTGCCCTCCAAGCTTATTAAGACTGACTGGCATATATTAATGAAAACACCTGATTCTCCAACCATAAAACCCAGACAAAGACTTTATTTTAATATTAAGGAAGGAACCCTTAATTAGCAGGGTTTCAAAAATGTCAGCTTCTTCTATTAGCTGTTCTGGTCCATCAAAGCCATAATCCCTACTGTCAAATTTCATCACATGATAGACAGTTTGCCGGCTGTCTTTTTCTTTTTTTCTCTTTTTTCTTTTACTGATCATACTGACTGAAGCTTTAAATTTTTTTTTATTTTGCCATCACATTTAACAACTCATGGTGCATTTGCCTGTTACACTCTTGATTTTACTGCTTTCAAAGAGCCCTAGCACATGTCAGCTCACAAGGGTGGGGAGGGGGGAACACTGCAGAAACACAAGTATTACATGTGGATACATATGCATTCTTAGATGTATAATTAAGGATTCTTGGAAGACCTGGGCTTGCTTATATTGATTGCCTTCGTGAGTATGTAAATATGCTTTCCCGAAAACACAGACAAATAAAACAGTCTCATAGATGATTTCTCATTTTTGATGTGTCAAGGAGAAGCAGGCACATTTTGAGGAAGAACCCAGGATTTTTAAGATAAACATTCATCATTATTAACCATTAACATCCCTGCCGATTGTAAGGAATTCATTAGAGCATCCATGGCTTTGCACTGCCCTTCAGAAGCAAGATAAAATGACTGCACCCAGCAGGAGAGAATAAATACATAGCTCTTAAAGTATTTGTGTTTTAATCTGATTCAAAACATTTACTGTTGATTAAATCCTTTTGCAAACTGAATTTTTCATGCTCTCCATACCGAGAGGAATAGCAAATACAAAACAAAATCAAAACAAGGATGGCTCAAAGACTTCATGGGCCACTTCTGTGAAGACTCAACTGTAGCTGTTTCTTTAGCCGTAAAAGAACAACAAAGCCTCAAGGGTAACCGTTCTAGTGTTTCTGAGTGAGTTGTGACAAATAGGAGCTGGAGAATGGGTCGGTGGAGACGGTTTGCACCTGGCAGACTTAATTGCTAGAGGCTCATGAGCTCAGCACCATTTTTTTTAAATGAGGACCAGGGGCTTCATCTGAGAACAATGTGTTTCCTTAGCTCACCCATTTGGCATCACTGAAGCAACAGGCAAACTGCAACCACTTTGGTTAGCACCCAGTTATTTATCCCCCACCCCCATCCCCCCGCAACACACACACCCCTCTTTTACTTTAACATTTGCCTCCTAGACTCCAGGCCAGAAAGGTATCCCTCTTGTGATTTTGCACATCACTTATTTATCCTTTTTTTTTTTTTTCATGTGGAACAACCCAACTCCTCCCTGAGTTTCAGGAGGGCCGCCCTGGGAAGAGATGGGTGATCTCAAATCCCCACACAAAAAGCTCAGGATTTCCATTTTGGTGACATTCACTTGGTTCCTTTATACCTGGGAAGTCTTCTTGTTTCTACCTTTGATTTCCCCAGCATCTATTCTATTGTCTCAACCACCCTACGTAACTACCGACAAAAAACAAAGCTAGATAATCCCAATTTCAAGTTGCTAATGGGTCATTATCATCTAATGCTATTCTTTTGCTTCTTTAGATGAAAGATTGTTGAAGATGTGTTTCCTGGTAACTTATTAGTTGAATTTACAGCCAGTCTTTGCACACTATCTGATGGCTATGGGTGACTGTTCACAATTACTATTAAGTCTCTTGTTCTAGTTTTAATCACATCATTTAGAAAGGAGGTCCTGTACTTAGACTGATGAATTCCTGCCCTTTATGCTGAAAATTTAAAAAGGCACCTCCCAGTGCAGCCTGAAAAGCATGGTATATTTCTTGGAGTAGAAGGATTTCATCAGGTATTCAGGATAGCTGGGCCCAGTTTTATGATTAACAGTATAGGCAAAGTAGGCTATGTTCCAAATGGTTTTCCAATATTTACTTTCACACGCTGCTAACAGAGAGTATTGATTATGAATGCAGGTTCTAGCTAGAGGCAGATGGCCTGAGATCTAAACCATTACCCCCCTCTCCTCCCCCTTAGCAAGTTTAGTTTGCTATCTCCTTAACTATAAAAGTAAAGAAAATAATGATCGCCAACTTTACTGTTGTCAAAATTTTATGAGATAATGCACGCAATGTGCCAAACAAAGCTTATGGCATAGACTGAGTGATCAGTGGGTGTAACATTATTTAATTCATTGGACTCTAAGCTTCCTGAGGGCAGAAGCCATATCTGTCTAATTCACTGGCTCAACCCCTGGTACATGGTAGGTGTTCTGTATATAGTAACTGAATGACTAAGTGAGAAAGTGAATAAATTAATGGCATAATTTTATTGAGAAATATGTTGATTTGGAAGGGTTTGGTGTTTGAGGTGCCAGAGCAGTATGGTGGCTTATCAACTCTGCTTATCCATTCATTAACAGAAGCCCACGCTTGGGCTATTAAATCTGACCTCCTAGGAAGCCATTAGGAACTCAACAAAACACTTGGATTTGATTCAGAAGCACATTAATAAACTGCAGCAAGTGGGGGACGCTCATGAGTCTCATGTTGAACAGAAAGACTGCTGCCATAGATCTCTCTGCAATCATGGATCCTTTGAAGCTCTGATGAAAAGTACGGTCTCCTTCACCAACTTCTCCCTGGCATTGCAGACAGTTTGAGGAAACTCACAGAGCCTTGGAACTCACTCACGGGGTCCGGTTTAAGGAGTCTCTGGGATACCTCTAAGATACCACACTACCACTTCCCAACTAGAGCAGCTCATTGTGTGTTTTGCTTTTGGTCTCTCAAAACGTTTAGCTTGAAAAACAATATTTTATTGTTAAGAGTAGGGTGAGGATCACAGTCCTAGACTCGTTGCCATCCTATAGTTATGGTACCTCAAGGGCTATATGGAATCAGATTTGCAAAAAAGAACAGAAATACCAATTCAGTTAAGATGATACAAAGGCATATATTACAAAAAGGCAAATATGAACTGTTTCCTTAATCATTAGTTTGGGAAGCAAAGTCTGTTGTTGTTTTTTACCCCCTCCCAGTTATCAGAACTGATTCTCAGAATGAGAGTGGACAAGTCACTGTATCTTTTCTGTCCTTTATTTTTAACCGGCTACCTTAAAGAGACAACCCTGCTACTTAGGGTGATGAATGAATTAGAAAACACCCCAAAAATGCCAGAGGTACATAAAAACTCCCCTCAACTTTTACCTTGTCTATTTATGTAAGAATGGAAACCTCAGGTAAAGGAGGGTGACAGAAGGAGCTCACATAGGTGCTCTGCCTTTGGGGCTGAGAGACAGGAAGGTAGTGTGGTTGGCATCCCAGAGAATCCATACCTGAGATCGGCAGGAGCCTTGAGAAGTATGTGCTGAGAGTAAGAGGTATATTTGGCCGGGAAAGTCCGCATTTCTGCACGTCCCACAGCCAGTTCCCTCACCTGCAGCGGGATGTTTTCCACCGACCGAGATGCATCCCGCACCCTCCTACTCCACACTGTAAAGGTAACATCTTTTTACATCATGTGCAGTTGGATAATTTTATGTGAAAAATAGATCTGTGGGAACTACTGTTGCCATTAGCAGCCAGAATAGTGTAATATGGGACAGATGAAATATGTATAGTGTCCCTCCTTATCTGCGGTTGCACTTACTGTGGTTTCAGTTATTCACGGTCAATTGTGGTCTGAAAATATTAAATAGAAAATTCTAGAAATAAAACAATTCATAGGTTTTACATTGCCATTCTGAATAATAGGATGAGATTTCCCACCCTCCTGCTCTGACCTGCCTGGGATGTGAATCATCCCTTTGTCCAGGGTATCCAAGCTGTATGCACTACCTGCCTATGAGTCACTTGGTAGCTGCCTGGGTTATCAACTCTGCTGTCAGAGAATCACAGTGCTTGTGTTCAAGTAACCCTTATTTTACTTAATATTGGCCCCCAAGTACAAGAGCAGTGATGCTGGCAGTTCAGATATGCCCAAGAGAAGCCACAAAAGCGCTTCCTTTAAGTGAAAAGGAGAGAACGCTACAATACAATGCTTCAAGAGCAAGAGAGACAACATTCATGTTACTTTCATTACAGTATACTGTTATAGTTGTTCTATTTTATTATTAGTATGGTTGATCTCTTACTGTGCCTAATTTATAAATTAAACTTTAACATAGGTAATTATACATAGGAACAATAGTGTATGTATAGGGTTCAGTACTATCTGCAGTTTCTGGGGCCTACTGGGAGTCTCAGAAGGTATCACCCCTGCATATTGACTCCCTCATTCTCTCCCCCTATTTCTTAAAACAATTTGATGTGTTCTGTAGGAAACTTTTCTTCAACCACTTTTCATCTACTGTCTAAAAATGTCATACTTGTAGAGGAAATGGAATGACTTGTTTCAAGAACTAAAGGAACTTAATCAACACTCTTCTACTGAGCTATTTGAATACTCAGATTACATCCTCTTCTAGAATGCAGGCTTCTTGATGTCTGGGATGATATCTTATTCATCTTTATAGTTCCCAAGCTACCTAGCATTGTGCTTAATAAGGATTTGTTGATTTGATTAAACTGATGACCTCAAAATGCTTGCTCTTATGTAGCCTCTTTCCTCCTGGGAATCTTGTGTTGTGATCACTGCAAGACCCGAGATCCAGAATTCAGGGGCCTGCTGCACCCCACAGCTGTGCCAGATGCACAGTCAGGGCAAGCGATCGCTTATGCCTCACGTCCAGGGCTCTGCTTGGGGTGAGACATGGCTTTGATTGGGGGCCGGGCTGCAATTTGACCTTGGAGTTGGAAAGCCCAGGGTTTGAACCCAGATATGTCTATTTCTGTGTGACCCAGAAGAGGTTATTTAACCCTTCCCAAACCATCATTTTCTCAGCTATACAATGGAGCTTTTACTACTTACTCTTAGGGTTCTTGAGATGAGTAATGTGCTTAGCATATAATAAGCAGTTAATAAATGGTAGGTATAATAAAATAACAGCAAAAATTGTTATTACCCTGTGTACTCTTTTGCCCTGAATCAGAATTGATGAGAGAAACCAATACATGCAACATGGTTATCACAGTCTTTGGCAATTAGTTAGAAATCTCTCCAAATGCTAGTCTTGTATTTTCAATGTATGTCAGCTGTAATCCTCTTCTGGTGCATCTGGTTGTGAAAACAGTCTGATCAAACAGTGGAAATTTGATACTATGCTTATTTTTGCCTCATGAGCCCAATGCTATAAATAGGGACCAGGGAGGAGGTCCCTGGGAATGCAGTTGGGGCACAACCATCATGTGAGAAAACCAGTGGCCCAAGAATTTAGACTCTGTTCTCAGAAACTGTTCTCATGATTTAGTCCCTCTCAGAGTGAAGGAGAGAGGAGGTAATACTTATGTTCAACTAGACAGAAAACTGGTTGCAAATTCCACGATTTTTATACAACCTCATGGCCCTTTGAGACCATGGGATGAAATGCTGAGGCCCGCTGCCTTAGAGAGACACAGGAGGATGAAATAGGGACTCTTTATAGCTTTGTGCTCTTCAAAAAAGGCGGGCACCGGAAAAAGCAAAGGCAACAACAAAAACGATTCTTCTGGCTTCCCGAGTTCGCCTGCGTCCTTTTTCAAGGCCAAGTTAGTGTCTCTGGTCCTGCTGGCATTTGCACAGTTTCTAGTAATAGAAATGCAGCCCTCTCTCTATGCGTCAGTCATATGTTTCATTTTTCATATATTCAGACAAGAATATTGTGACTGTGCTATATGTCTGTATGCATTCCCTTCTACTCGTTGGCAGGGTGTGCATCTGGTCTGTTATGTAAAAGATTTCACACAGCCACATGCACACTTGACTTTACCTGGGGAAAGCAAAAGAGTTGAGTTGACTTGCTATAAAACAAATAATGCAAAATGGACGAACAAAGGTCCAGAGAAAACAGCTATGCTATTTTATATTTAATACCACCTTTTAGCCTGAGCTGGCCTCAGGGTGCCTGTGGGAGAATTCAGGCACCTAACTGAGATAGGTTGAGAGCGTACCCTGCAGGTGGCTAGGAGATGTGGTCCCAGAAGACTAACGCACTGTGTTATTGTGTGGGGCTCATTTATTCCCTCTAGGTTGTATGCTCATGTGTAAAAAGTAGGGACTGAATGAGAAAGATGGTCTATCTACTCTTTGAACTTTATCGTCCTCAGCTTTAAAATGGAGTAATTGTATCCATCTTGCAAGGTGTTCAATGGACCAAATGAGGCAGCCCTTGTGTACTCAGAAAGGTCCAGTCTTCTTCTCTTCTCCCATTTTAAAGTTTCTTCCAATTTAGAACACTTTCGAATAATCTGGAACATGTTTGTGATCTTCATTAGCATTGTTGTCAAATATGGCTATTATTTCAATGGATACCCCTGCCATCCATTCCTGCGACTTAACTCACAATCTTTAGAATCGAGGGTCACACTGACTCCCATCTTTCCAGTGCTGATAGAAGCCCTATATAAATCATTTGGTATACAAATATTTATTCATCAGCAGCTAGCTAGTCAGCAGTATGGTGTGGTTTGTACACATTTTGATAGTATATGGTTTATATTTTTTAAACTTAAAAGTCAACAATAAAGACAGAGGTAATGTCTGAAAAGTTTAAATGCCCTTTTATTATCAGAATGTACCTTTACTTAGAGCTGCAAAGCCCAACCCTTTGGGAATCAGAAAACCTAACTATCGCTTTTTATTTCATCATTAGAAAAGGTTAGGACATAAAAGATATACCCGATAGCCCTAGAGAGTGAACTGAAATTTGTCTAAAATGCAAAGAAGACTTTGTTAACACTGGCACATTCAGGACCAGTGTAGCAGAATTAATACAATGTCAATTTTCCTTTGTGTCTGTAACGGTTTCCTATTATCCTGATAAGTGGGTAGCCATTTCACTTCTTTTATTGATATAGCTGTGAAAAAGAATTAGATTTCAACACTTATGTAACTGAGATTAATTGATTGATTAGATTATTAATTAAATATTCCATTAAATTTTCTTTTGAAAAAAGAAAAGTGGCATAGGACTGTGGGTTCCCTAAGGTTTTCTTCTGAAACCATGGAAGAAAACAAGGAAATGCATAGCTAAACACTGTGTCTTATCTTGTGAGAGATAATTAAGCAAGCAGATGCACTGCGAGGTAGAAAATTTACTCACTGCTGACTGTCTTACAAGAGTCCTTTATCCACATCCCAGTACAAAGTGAAGAGACTTCTCCCCTTTGTGAACAACCAACAGAAATCGGGGGGGGGGGGTGCTAGGAGAATTAATTAACTTGGGTATCACACAGCTCATCACATCCACCTCTACACAATATCAGGCCTGTTTTAGTTGGGAATGAAATGGTTCCCCTAAAACTCCCAATCATGCAGTGTTGCAGAGATCTGTGGGAAAATAAAAATAGCAAGTGGCCTTTCAGGTAACCCATAATTAAAAGCAATTTTGAAATGTCTTTTCAGGGAACCTACCCAGGGGAAGTATTTGCTACCTGTTTGACCTTCACGATTGAGAGTCCTTGGCAGTGTCAACGACCCTCTGAACTGAATTCAAAACTAATCTCTGACAGAAAAAGAGAAACAGAATTCATGCAAATCATATTAATTCCAACATTTCCCCAGTGAGCTGGGTATAAACTACAGCCTAATTAAATATTTTTTAACGATGTGAGTAATTTTTGCCAAGGGGCGGATTCAGGGGAAAATTTAATATGAGATCACAAAAGCTGTTCCCAGCGTTGATTCTGTAAATTAATGACTATCTGCCTTATGATAAAAACATGCTGCCAAGAATGAAAATGAAGTCGGCAAAGCTTGCTCTATTTGTCTAACAACCAAATATACAGAATGCAAAACTTTAAAGGCAATGGGAAATTTCCATTGTGTTTGTGTGCTATGTTCAGGATAAAGACGCACCAGGCTGACAACCCAATAACCAGCTTGAAGGCACTGTCAGCCATGCAGGGCCATTTTAGGTAGCTGTTGCCAAGGTCCAGGGACCCATTTAAAACAGCTAGTTAGTTAGTTAAAAAATTATATGCAACTTGTTTCCAAAAGAGAGTCAAGGTGGCTCACAATAACAGACACACATACACACAACGTTAAGGTCAAAATGGAAGGTCAGAAATATATCGAGGGCAAGTGCTCAATTATTTGGTGCAAATGTTGCCAGCAGTACAGCCCCACAGATGCCCTCCTCAGACTGACCATTCCCACGCCCATCTTGATCCTCAGAGCAGTTCATTCTAGAAACCTGAATTGGATTGCTGTCCAAGGTCATGGGGGTGGAAATAGCAGAAAATACAGCAAGCGAGGGGATGATGTCAACACAGCCCTGGGGAACTCACTGCAAATAACTCTATAAGTGGCAGTGGACACAGGTGGCCAGGGAGATAAGCCTTGTCTTGTCTGCGTAAGTCCAGTTTGAGAATGGAGCTCGCCCTTGTATTCTAACTCCTGTTTTAGGAAGCATTCTGACAAAAAACCAACTTGTTGCAGAAGAGCAAGGCCCGGTGCCTGAATCCAAGCCAGGGAAAAGGCCCTTGTCTCGCATTGTTTTGTGAGGCAACCTATATATAAGGACGCCTGCAGTTAACACCCCGAAGTTGCCCGCGGGGCCCCTGTGACAGATGACTTGGGCTCTGCTAGCCCCTGGTCATTAGGAGGCCAGCACAGGGGTTTTAGGAGCTATATTTATTTAAATTTCTGTCAGTGCCCAACGATGGAGATTGAATTTACAGTCTTTCAATTAGAAGGTCATCTGTGCTAACTAGTGCACCACTGCCTCATTATAATCATAAAATTAGTGAGGAGAGACTGGCATGGTAATATGGAAACGCCGGTTTCGGAGGTGAAAAGGCATCGTTTCCTCGGGTTACAGCAGAAGAGAATGCAACGGCATGCTCTCCATCAGTAAATACTCCCATCTGAGCAAAGAGGAGTCCTTGAAACCCATTACAGTAGCAGGTAAGGATGGTAAGATGATTTTATGAGAATACATACAAATACACATAGACCGTGTTGACCGAAAGAAGTCTTTTTCCTATTTACACATACATCTTTCTTGCAAATCAAATACAAAGGGAAGTGGCATGAAAATCTCCCAAGCTTGGCTTTTGATTTTTAACCATATTTGTCAGAAATCAGAGTTGATCAAAACAATTCGAAATGAAACAAATGCCACAGGGGCAGGGCTGAGGTGCGGAGTGCCTCATGCCAGCGGATAAAGCTTATCACTTTCAAACTTTAAAACAACAACTGCGAAGTGGATGAATCAGCAGAATCACTGGTGCTACCTAATTAGTGTTTTTGCACACTAGAAATGGTATTTTAAAATCCAGAAAAAGGAAGATAAAACAACCACCCAAATCAACTTAATCCAAAATTAAAAGAGAAGGGAAAGCCAGCGAATACTTCTGAGCATTTAAACCTATCAGGTGCTTTCCTATCAGTTTTCACATATAATCTTCACAATGACCCTTTGAGGATTATCCTTCATGTCTGATGAGGCAGGAGAGGGGTTGGGGATAAGGCATGATTCTCAACGAATGACAGATTAGACACCCAGATCTGACTTCACAGGCCATACTTGTTTTTGACAGAATTTGTGTCCTAATGTTGTTACAGTACTTGAGATGATGCTTATTTTAAGTATATTTCAATCCCCTAACTGGAGGAGAGAGTCTTGAGGAACTTGCTTAACTTAAGGAATGTGATCCAGGGAGAAAAGAAGGATCTAACGCTGAATTCCATAAGTACTCCTTGCCCAGCCAGTCTACATACGGTGTTGTCCCATGTGCCGTGGAGGCACCAGGATAAACAAGGCAGATTTCTGCCCTCTAACTGAGAAGTGTCAGGTAGCCAACTAATAATTCAAAGCAGCACACAGGAGCCCCAGTGCAGACGGGCAATGGGAAGCTGGTATTGGGTAGGGCCCTGAGTTAGTGCCTGTAAGAGAGGAAAAGGCATATGGTGTACAGTGTGGAAGGGGTGATGGTTTCTGCACAGGTACAGGCCTTGGCAACAATGTCAGAAAGAGGCAGAGAGATGGTTGCAGGCCTGCCTGCCTTCAGAGAAGAGGGGATGGCCACAGTCTTTGTCCGGATCATTTCCTCCCTCTGCCCCCCACTGGCTTTTCCCTGTTCTTCTTGTAAACCTCCCTCACCATTTTCTTCACCTTCTGGTGGCTGGCACCCTCAGGCCTACAAGGGTTTGCTTGCCGCTTAAAGGCTGTTGGCTCTGGGCTGGGTACTGCCCCTGCAGCACAAGGATAGCTGGTGCCTCAGGCAAAGGCGTGGGCCTGGCGCCTGGGAGCCAGCACAGAATGCGGGAAAGAAAGGGGAGGCTTTTCTCCATCCTCATCCCCCCTGGATGGCACATGTCACCTAGTGGCAGCAGGAGGAACAGCGTGAGGGGACTTCATTCTGCAGCCCAAGTGCAGGGGCCTCGCAGAGGGCTGCGCTCAGGGGAGGGAGGATCAGAGGTGAGAAGGATGAATAATGTGCCCGTTCAGCAGTGACAGATCACTTGTAACAAATGCAGGATGACCCTTTAAAGCTCGGAGTGCACCGGAGCCTCCTTCTAATTAAAGATAATCCAGAATTACCATGCTTAATTATTTTCAGAACTTTCTTTGAGGTATTTTTTTTTTGGTCTCAATTGTGATGAGGGGCATCTCTAACCACCCAGGGCAAAGGCTGCTTTTCACCCGGGAAACAAACAGCGATGTGCTTCATCTTACCCATACCCCTGCAGCATCTCACTTCCTCCTTCTCTGTCAGCCGGCACGACATTCTAGGTCCGCCCTCCAAGTTTCCTGTTTGGGTGGATGGGGCATATTCCTTACCTACAAGCACCTCTGTTCTCTTCTAAGCAGTTGCTGCTATTAAAATATGTAAGGTTTTCTTTACTTTGCCTGCAGAGTTTTCTCAAAGTGAGGTCTGAGGAACACCTGTGTCTTTAAAAAAATGCATCATCATCTGGCCTTCTTAAAAGCACGGGCCTCGTTCCGTCCATGGAGCTGAATCAGGCTGAACCAGAATGGAGCCGAGGGATCTGCATTTCACACGAGAACCCCACAGTGTTCTTTCCCACAGATTCAAGTCTGAGAGCCACCAGCTGGGTGGCTGAACTTTGCCTTTCCCCTGGCTCCTTCCACCTGCCTGTGGTATTACAACCAACCTCCCTAAGCTCGGATGTTCTCTCAGCAATCAGTTTGCCTAAAACATCTCATTATTTCTATTATCATCCCTGATGCTCTATCTGTCATTTCCTTTGTTCCATGCAGTCTGTTTCTTAGACTCTTCTCATTCATTTTGTTTTCTTCCAACCCCTGTGCCCTTTACTGCTGCCCCTTTTGGCCTTTCTTCTCTCCTCATTATCACGGACATCAGCATGGTTTCCCTCTGTTTCTTTTTATTGCTTACCACATAATTCTAAAAATTCAGCTTAGTTCTGCCACCTCATGAAGCGTTCCTTACACAGGGACTAAAATAATAAGCTTCTAAGTACCATGTATTATACAATAACCAAGAACAATGAAGTTTCTAAAACAGTCCGTTCGCCAAGATCTATAATAAAAATAACAGTGTGTCTGTATGTCTACCTTGTTGCCAGAGCTTGGAGTGGCATCTTTTATACATCTGCTATAGCACCGTACTGTTGGCCATCCAGGCTGGTACATCAGGTTATGAATGGTTTCCAGGCTGTGCAACCCTCTGTGACATATCTGTGCTGTGTGTTTTTAAATGTTTTTTTTCTGGAGCTAGTTCTGTTAGCTGGCAGGGTGGAGCCATCCTTTTGAGGTGAGGAAATCTGGTCAGCTGCTCTTAGTAGCACGTTTCGGTTAAATAACTTCATTCATGGGTAACTGAGACCACAGGTTTGTCTTGCACAGGTATTCATTGTCTACTACATCTAGGAAAGGAAGTGCAAGGAGGGGCATGCTCCCAGAAATTTTGGGTACTCTCTTGAGACAAGCAAAATGTTTTGTGCAATGGGATGGTCATTTTAATGGACACATGAACCTGTGGGCCATTGCCTGTTCCTCTGCAGGATGGAACAAAGCAAGGGCATCTTTGGTTGGAATGACCGAAAATTTGAATTATTGCCCATATAAGGCGCCTTCCTTCACTCCCCAATTTAACTTCTTGGGAAGCTTGCTATTTTTCCTGCATGAGTTTCTCAGCAGAGGAAAACTCATAGCAAGGCCAGGGCCAAGGCCATTCAGCTAGAATTCCAGGGGCAGCACCAGGCCATCCGAGCTCCAGTGTAGCCCTCTGCGCCCAGCTTCACATGGGCGCCAGGACTGCTCACACCTGTGCCAACCCAGGGCAGAATCACTGCGCTGTCCCCGCGAGACAAACTTCAGCACTTCATCAGCATGAGCAAAATCTATGAATTATACTCACCTGGATTTCAGTCAACTGGGTCTTCAAAGATTTTTTTTTTTCACTTTTTACTAGATTTCCACAAGGCCTTCCTGTTTAGGAGTTTAATTTTAAGAAACATGTTTTCATTGAAAAATGTTTGAAAATATTCAATAGTTTAGAGATATAAAATGGTACCTGCAGGAGTTATTTTTTTTAAAAGCCACACAATTGGAAGAATGAATACTTTTTGTGTATGTAGTATTCTTTGGGCCTCAGTTTTCAATGGACCTTAGATTTGCTGGTAAGAACTTGAAGTCTGATGACTTACATTCACAATACAAAGCAGGCCACACCCATGACACCAGCTCAGCCCTATGCCCTCCGGCAGATTGATTTCAGTCAGCTTCCTTCCTGCTGGGTTCAGCCTAGATCCCCTCAGCTGCTAGTTTTGGTCTATTCCCTTCCCTTCTCTACAGACTCCTAAGCCTTTTTATAATCTGGGGGCAAAATAAAAGAAAAGTATGAGGGCTGAGAGAGAAAAAAGTGTGGCAGGGGAGGTTAAATAGGTTATCATCCAGAAATGGTCTTCAGTGACTTGAAGTTAAGGAGTCCATCTTGCTTCTGAAGCTGGAAAAATATTATTATTATTATTTTGAAAATTATTTTTAAGAGTAATTTCAAAGGAAGAGTTAGCAAAATGTTTGTTCAATCAGATTGTCACAGATAGGTATCGTTAGATTTAGACATGGTTATCTGGGTACATGAGTTCTAGAACTTTAAAAGAAAAAAGTTAATGGAAGGAAAAAGCAGCTATGATTGAAACGGCTGTGTACCAGAGCATGCAGATGAGAGCTGGGATGGAGAGTGGGACTTTGTGATTCACGACTGAACTAGGCCCTGGATGCTTCTGAATCTGGCTACATTTAAACCACACCTCGGAGGCATCCTTGACACTGAAATAACAATGCGGGTGCTGAGTCAGAGGGTGAAATGTTCAGTGTAAACAGGAATTGTTTCATTCATTTCAAACCAAATTGGTTCAAGGTGAAGCAATTGGCATTAATGAGATGGTAGTTCAGGGAAGAACAAAGACTTGGTCATTCAACTAGATCTTGACTGCTTTTGTTTGTTACAGGGAAAATGCAGTAAAAAACAGAAGGCAGCATAATGTATCAAAGGATGATCAAGTGATCCTAATATTCTTGAAAGATGCAGGTCAAAAATATTACAAAGGAAGTCTCCTTATTTTCATGTATCCCTTCATGGGTTAGCCAGAAAAGTAAACTGCAGGAATTAAGAAGATGCAATTAATGAATGCATGAATTCTCTTACTGTGCTACTATTCTGTTTCATGCATTTCAGAAGGATTTATGCTTTACAGGTTCTTAGACTATCTAGTCCATTAAGCAAGTTAGTGTGTCATCATTTATATCACACAGTTGGGCATAAGTCTATAATGACATAAACATTGCTTCCAGGAGAAAATAATATACTTGACTTTTACATTATTTTGGTCAACAGCACTTTTTGTCAAAGGTATTAAACACCGTTAATGCAAGGGCAGCTCATACTGTAAAACACTGTTCCCTTATTGATATCACAAGGTATGTACAGGGACAACAATAATCCTTTCTACGGTGAACATGTAGGAAGTAGATGCACAGCAGTGTAACTTTAGGACCTGCTGCTCTTGATCAATCCACCCCCTTTCCCGAGTCCCTGAATCCACAGAAGCCAAATGGCTGCCAGAAAAATACTAACATTGTGATTTATAAATAAGGTCATGTTCACATTTTTGTGTGGGTGCTAGGAAACTGCTAATGTGTGCGCAAATGGTTAAGCAGCGATGAACAGTGCCCTGTTAGCCCATAGGCACCAAAGACCACAAAGAGACATTTTCTCAGTAGTTCTAGGAGACATTTGGTAAGGAGGGACTGTAGTTATAATGGAATTTCCAAGTTTGGACAACTTTAAAATGAAAGAGCTAGAATACCTCTGTGGTAAGAAATCTGTGCCTTACAAGGACCAAGCCACGAATTCCTGAGTTCATGTGATTACATACATCTTATTTTTATA